>NC_089495.1:210099753-210219753 GCF_036850765.1 Saccopteryx bilineata
CAGCAGACAGCCCTTCATGGGGGCCTTTCAATAAAAAATGCACGGGCTTTGATTGTGTCTCCCAGAGGCTGGAGCCTGAGGGCCGGGATCCCCCAGCTGTGTTCCTGTCCACCCCTCCAGAGCGTCGAGAAGCCGTGGAGGAAAGGGGGGGTTGTGCAGGAGCAGTCCCCTGTGCGTCCCCTGAGAGCCGGGATCCCCCAGCTGTGTTCCTGTCCACCCCCCCAGAGCATCGAGAAGCCGTGGAGGAAAGGGGGGGTGTGCAGGAGCAGTCCCCTGTGCGTCCCCTGAGAGCCGGGATCCCCCAGCTGTGTTCCTGTCCACCCCCCCAGGGCATCGAGAAGCCGTGGAGGAAAGGGGGGGTTGTGCAGGAGCAGCCCCTGTGCGTCCCCTGAGAGCCGGAATCCCCCAGCTGTGTTCCTGTCCACCCCCCCAGAGCGTCGAGAAGCCGTGGAGGAAAGGGGGGGTTGTGCAGGAGCAGCCCCTGTGCGTCCCCTGAGAGCCGGGATCCCCCAGCTGTGTTCCTGTCCACCCCCCCAGAGCATCGAGAAGCCGTGGAGGAAAGGGGGGGTGTGCAGGAGCAGCCCCTGTGCGTCCCCTGAGGGCCGGGATCCCCCAGCTGTGTTCCTGTCCACCCCTCCAGAGCGTCGAGAAGCCGTGGAGGAAGGGGGGGGGTTGTGCAGGAGCAGTCCCCTGTGCGTCCCCTCAGGCCTGGTGTCAGGGAGCCCATAGCCCATGCTGGTCCTTCCAGAGCCTCAGTTTCCTAATCTGTGGTCCAGGCACAGGGACCCAGCAGAGCGGTGTGGGATCCCCTGACGCACACAGACAGTGTGGCCTCAGCAAGGGGACTGAGGGAACAAAGCTGGCCTTTCCCTGAGGCTCAGCAGGTAGGGGGCCTGAGGGCGGGGCATGGGGACACGAGTGCTGTCCCCACACACAGCCACTTCTGTCTGCAGCCTCCCACCCGCGGGTGGCCTGGATGCCCACCCACAAGAAGTATGTTCTGTCCTGGGGCGACCCCACCTTCTCCCTTTTCCCTCTTCCCCTGCTCTGACTGCAGCAGGGTTCCCAAGGCCACCCAGGAACGGGGCGTCCAGAAGTAAAGTGTCTTTCCAGCCAGCAAGGCCCTGAGAGAGCCCTCTGTCCTTCCCCTCGAGTCCCCTGGCCGCCTGGACTCGGCTCGGGGCCGGCTGGGATCAGAACCACCACCAGCAGCAGCAGGTGGAGACCGGCTTCCCAGGCCTCTACTCGCCTTGTGCAAGCAGAGGCTCTGGTGGCCTGGGAGCCTGTACCTTTGACAACCCGTGTGGCCCACCGGGTGCAGGGACCACCACCCTGTGCCCTTCCCATCCTCCTGTCCATCCGTCCATCCATCCGTCCGTCCGTCCATCCGTCCGTCCATCCATCCACCCATCCGTCCGTCCATCCATCCATCCACCCATCCGTCCATCCGTCCGTCCGTCCGTCCATTCATCCATCCATCTATCTGTCCGTCCGTCCATCCATCCATCCGTCCATCCATCCATCTGTCCATCCGTCCATCCATCCATCCATCCGTCCGTCCATCTATCCATTTGTCCGTCCGTCCATCCGTCCGTCCGTCCATCCGTCCATCTGTCCATCCATCCATCTGTCCGTCCATCCATCCGTCCGTCCATCCATCCATCTGTCCGTCCGTCCGTCCGTCCATCTATCCATTCGTCCGTCCGTCCATCCATCCGTCCATCCGTCCGTCCGTCCGTCCATCTATCCATTCGTCCGTCCGTCCATCCGTCCGTCCATCCATCCATCCGTCCGTCCGTCCATCTATCCATTCGTCCGTCCGTCCATCCATCCGTCCATCCATCCATCCATCCATCAGCCAGCCAGCCATCATCCACTCATCGCTCATTCACCCACCTCCCAGGTGCTCCACGGGGCCCGGCTCTAGCAAACCTGACTCGCCGCCCCATTCTGATTGGCGCAGGGATGAGGCGTGAGGCTCTCCAGCCTCTGGGCTTCTGGGTCACCACCTGCGCCCCTACCCCGTCATCAGGGAAGGCTCAAGACTCCCATTTCCTCCAAGGTGCAAGGGACTCCCTGCAAACTCCAGAAGATGCCCGGACATTTTGCAAACACATCCGAAGGAATGAACCTCTAACGGTGGAATTTCGAGCTAGGTCGCAGAGAGAGAAATGGAGGGACAGCGGCAGATAGTCCCAAACCCTCACCACAGCTCGGTGCCACCGTCTCATGAGGCCAGAGCTCTGGGAGAGCCCGTCCACACTGCCTGCAGGTTTTCTGAGCTCGGGTCTCTGCTCCAGCAAGCGAACAGGAGAGGAATCCGTCCACCTTCAGAAGGGAGGGCACCTCTGACTCCATTGCCATCGCCAGGCAACAGGAGGGGGGCTTGGGGGAGAATTCCATACATTTGAAAATAAATTTGAAGGAATAAAAGAAAATTAAAAAACCAGCCATTGACTTGTTGCAGGAGCCCGAGAATAAGAAAAGCTCCCTCACACCCCTCCTTCCCCTCCCTCTAGCCCCCCTCAATTCCCTCTCACTCCACCCCTCCCTGCAGTGCCCCCCCCACTCCCCACAATTATGATTTGAATTCCAATTTTGATCAAAACACCATGGAAACCACATCCAGGCTGAGCTTACAAAAGAAACGGGGCTGCTTCGTGGAGAGAAGGGAAGAAGGCCAGGGGCCAGAGTCGGGGCAGGCGGAGTAACGGCGATCTTGGCACGCACACGGGCGCGTGCACACCCCCCCTGTGCTCCAGCCCCTGCCCCGCGCTCCTCACTCCTTGGCCCTGAGAGGTGGCCAGCTCTCAGCCTGCCGGCCAGCTCAGGAGGCAATCCACAGACCACTGGGCAACTGGACGCCACCCTCCTGATGGCCCAGGCCTCTCCACTCCAGTTCCCACCATCCCTTGTTCCTTTGAAATGAAGGGGACATGTGGGGAGCCCTCAGCCAGGCCCAGGGCCTGGAGCACACCCCCAGCTCAGTCCCTGCCACCCCTCCTTGGAGCCGAGCCTCACTCACCACAGCCAAGGCTGTCAGAGTCAGTGGCTGGGCCCGGAACCTGCCGAAGTCCACACAACGGCCAGAGGAGGGACCGAGGGTGCAGCCTGGGCCTTGATCCCCCGGAGCCCCCGAGTGGGAGGAAAATCCCGTGGGCAGGTTTATCTGAGTCTGTGGGTTTGCTGGACCCCACGGTGCTGGGACTCTGGTGAGCAGGGCGGGGCCCGGGGGCTCTTGTGTGTGTGTGGGGGGGGGGTGTCAGAATGGAATCAGGAAAAAAGACCAAGAGCAGCAGGAGGTCCTGCTTCTCTCAGGTGCCACCCCTGTGGCCGGAGCAGGACTGACCCAGTGGGAGAGCGGGTGGACTACAGGGCCTGGAGGCTCCTTGGGGACAAGCGGGCAGGGGGTTGGCATCACCGTCCTCCGAGAGCCAGCCCCATCTCGGAGTCGGCCGAGCCCTGCAGCTGAGACCCTGGCGTCCAACAGAGGGCTGGCCAGCACAGCGTCCAGACTGCTGACCGTCTGTCCACATCAGTCGCCTCCCCTGGGCACAGATCACCCTTAATCACCTAATGGCTTCTCCCTCCCGGCAGTCGGGCTCCGCTGAGCGGCCCCGTCATTCGTCTGCATTAGAAAGTGATGCTTCTGAGAGGCCACCGAGCAGGGATGCCGCCATGGCACCGAACTTCCTGACCACGGAGCAGAGTCCTGCCTCCTGCACCCGGGGGGGGGGGGGGAGAACCCCTTCCATCTGATGGCATGGACCCTGGCTGACCGGAGGTGACCTCAGAGCTGGGATAGGCTGGGCACCTCCCCTGAGTCCCTGGGACCCACACGCTCCCCACACATCTGGTTGCAGTCCCCTCGGGCCACCACACCTGTCCCCGTGGCTGGCTCTGCTAGTTGTGCGTGCTTGTCTGTAACACTCAGCACACTTAGTGAGCATCTCCTGCCTGTGCCAAGCCAGGAAGAAACGGCAGGTGGGGGCTCAGGGTGGGAAGCCTTGGCAGCCTCAGCCCAGCTCCTGCCGCCCGAACATCAGGCCCCCTGAGGGGGTCTCCCAGGAGAGAGGCTGGGAAGCTGCCTTTACCTGGGGCTTCTGGGGCTCTGAACGGACTGGCCCCTGCTGAGCCTCCCAGCAGTCCCAGGAGACGCCTTCCTCATTGTCTTCCATTTACAAATGGGGGAAGGTCTAAGGAGGCTAGCGTCCCCACACCAGCTGACCTCCAGCCCCTTGCTAGTGAGGAAGCCAGCGTCAGTGGGGGCAGGTAGGAAATTAATGTTAAGGTCCATCTTCTACCCTGATGCCCTGACTCCCTTTCCGTAGCCAGGGCGGCCCTGGCCTCACCTACCCAGAGAACCAAGCAGACAGGAGGCAGATTTTCTTGTGGCCAGGCAGCCATTGTCCCTCTAGGTCACCTCACAAAGGTGACCTTGATGAACCCTGAGCCTCAGAGGTCCTAGACTCGACTGGGATGTCCTGTCCCTGCTGTCCCCAAAACCTGCTGCAGCACCAACCCCATGCACCCCCCCAAGCGCACCCCCTGTCTGCAGTCCTCACTGTGCCCAACGTCTCCTAAGTGCATACTTTTAAGTGGCCCCAGGCACTGACCACTACAAGGGTGACCGGTAGCTGCATTTTTGGCGTGCACCCTCTGTGCTCACCAGACTCCCACAATTTTGTCTTTGCTGCAGCCCCAGAGAACAGCTGCTTCACTGGGCACCGAGGCTCTCTGTGCCCTGAGCACCCACCCTCCTGGCTGGCACCTGCCCACCCCCAAGTGCTCAGTGCCAGCTCGTCAAGACTGCAGCAGGGCTGGCCAGACCCCTCACTGCTGGCCCCTACACAGGTCCCAATAGACACTGAAAAAAAAAAAAAGAGTCATGTTAGCTACAAAAAGAGAAAGGGACTCCCCTCCCCTTTTCTCTCAACACTTCCTTTAGAAAATGTGTCATTGTACATTCTTTCTCAAAGGAGAAGGGTACATTCCCTGGAGAATGTACCAGGTATAGAAATCTTTTCAAAAGCGAAATCAGCCGCTGGCCAGCCTACAACCCCAGACCAGCTTTCTCAAGGACCGGGAGCCATCTGGGGACGGTCGCCACCAGGAAAGAGGGCGTCCCCTCCCAGCCTGACCTCTGAGAACCTCCGAGCACAGAGCTGGAAGAGTTTGTTTTCCCTTCGGACAAAGTCGATTAGCTAACACAGATGGTCCCCCTGCCTGATCACCAGGGGGTGTAGGGTGACCTGCATGTGACCAGGGCTGCTGGGAAGCCCCCCACTGGAGGATGAGCTGCTGCTGCTCCTCAGGATGGCATGTGCGCCCCGGCTGTCTCACCCCGACTCCAGAAGAGGCTGCGGTCTCCTGTTGCCTTTGCCATTTCTCCCTGCCTCCTGGCTTAACGCTCACCCAACAGTCAGCTCTTCTCTTTCTCCTCTACTTCTGTGGACTTGTTTTTAGTGAGAGCACCCTGACACCCCAACCTGGCACGACTGGCAGTGCCACCGCCCGCCGGGGCACGAGGGCCCACCTGACTCCACCCGCTGGTTTTCCAGTTGGAAGCAGCTGAGTCGTGGTTTCGACTTTCCTGTGCACAGCCTCCTCTCGGGGAACAGGCCTCGTGCCACGGAGAGAGAGGGCACGCACATCCTGAGATGCTGACAACTCCTGCAGACGGGCAAACCCAGCTCCGCGCCCACCGCCGCCCTGGACACCCTCCCATCCGCCCTGGCCCCTCGGCAGAGGGGGGTGCGAGCTGGTGGGCCTCCGTGTCATCGCCTCCAGCGGCCGCCCGCAGACACTGGTCTGAGCTCGGGGCTCTTTCAAGGCAAGTGCCCATGGGTGACTTTAAATGACTTTCCATTAATTACTTACCAGGGAGCCCAAAATAGCTTCCCAGCCTCCAAGGCTGTGTAGGCCTGAGGGCCCTGACCCAGATTTAATTTTAAACTTTGTCTTTTTTCTTTTTCTTATTTTTATGTTTTGAACATATATCATTTTCTAACATACGTAATTTTCAAATAAGTAATATATACACAGGGCGCAATGCAAAAGAGGGATGAGGCCCTGGCCGGTTGGCTCAGTGGTAGAGCGTCGGCCTGGCGTGCGGAGGTCCCGGGTTCGATTCCCGGCCAGGGCACACAGGAGAGGCGCCCATCTGCTTCTCCACCCCTCCCCCTCTCCTTCCTCTCTGTCTCTCTCTTCCCCTCCCGCAGCCGAGGCTCCATTGGAGCAAAGATGGCCTGGGCGCTGGGGATGGCTCCTTGGCCTCTGCCCCAGGCGCTAGAGTGGCTCTGGTCGCGACGGAGCGGCGCCCCGGATGGGCAGAGCGTCGCCCCCTGGTGGGCATGCCCGGTGGATCCCGGTTGGGCGCATGCGGGAGTCTGTCTGACTGCCTCCCCGTTTCCAGCTTCAGAAAAATGCAGAAAAAAAAAAAAAAAAAGAGGGGTGAAGTTGATATGCTGGGAAATGTCACCATCTCTCCCCACCCCACCCCCTGAGCCCTCCCCAGAGGCAGCCCCAGGAGGAAGGTGTCCTGTCCTGGGGAGGGACACACCATGGGCACAGGGACAAGGGTGGATGGCAGCCTTTCTGTTAGCCCCGGGCCCTCTTCCACATCCCCGGAGCTGCCCTGTTACTAGGAAGGCAGCTCAGTGCCCGTAGAGGCGAGGTCCACGCTCCAATCCTTGGAGCCTGGGAGACGTGTTGTGTTAGGTGACAGGGCAAAGGGATGTTGCAGATGTGACTAAGGCCACAAGTGTGAAGGTCAGAAGGGTGTCCAGTTGGGCCCAATGAAGTCACACGAACAGTTAAAAGCAGAGAAATGTCTCAGGGATCTCCGGAGCCAGAGGGGAAGTAAGTCAGAGGGACTCAAGGTGTCAGAAGGACTGCACCCGGCTGAACTGCCTGCCAGCCCTCTGAGCTACCCGATGAGACAGTCAGAGCTGCGGGTGGAAACTGCTACACTGCCTGACCAGGCGGTGGCGCAGTGGATAGAGCGTCCGACTGGGATGCGGAGGACCCAGGTTCGAGAGCCCGAGGTCACCAACTTGAGCGCAGGCTCATCTGGCTTGAGCAAAAAGCTCACTAGCATGGACCCAAGGTCACTGGCTCGAGGGGAGGGGGGTTACTCAGTCTGCTGAAGGCCCCTGGTCATGGCACATATGAGAAAGCAATCAATGAACAACTACGGTGTCGCAACGAAAAACTGATGATTGATGCTTCTCATCTCTCTCCGTTCCAGTTTGTCCCTATCTATCCCTCTATCTGACTCTCTCTCTGTCCCTATTAAAAAAAAAAAAAAGAAACGTATAATACTTATTTTAAAAAAAAGAAAGAAACTGCTACACTGTGGTAATTTGTTGCAGCGGCAGTGGGAAATCGATACAGTATCTGTTGCTACAGCTCCTGGTCCCTATTGCCCTATCCATTCAAGCCGGTGTGCTTTTCACAGGCTTTAGCTATTAAGAAAGTTTTTTTATTTATTTATTCATTTTTAGAGAGGAGAGAGGGAGACAGACAGAGAGAGAGAAGGGAGAAGGAGCTGGAAGCATCAACTCCCATATGTGCCTTGACCAGGCAAGCCCAGGATTTCGAACCGGCGACCTCAGCATTTCCAGGTCAACGCTTTATCCACTGCGCCACCACAGGTCAGGCTTAAGAAAGCTTTGAAATAAGTGCTGGCGAGGACTTGGAGAAAGGGGAACCCTCCTGCACTGCTGGTGGGAATGCAGTGCAACCACTGTGGAAAACAGTATGGATATTCCTCAAAAAATTAAAAATCAAACTGCCTTTTTTTTTTTTTTTAGAGAGGAGAGAGAGAGAGGGAGAGAGAAAGACAGAGAGAGAGAGAGAAGGGGGGAGGAGCTGGAAGCATCAACTCCCCTATGTGCCTTGACCAGGCAAGCCCAGGGTTTTGAACCGGTGACCTCAGCACTTCCAGGTCGACGCTTTATCCACTGCGCCACCACAGGTCAGGCCAAACTGCCTTTTGACCCAGCTATCCCACTTTTAGGAATATACCCCAAGAACACTGTAGCACTGTTCCAAAAGGAGAAATGCACCCCCATGTTTATAGCAGAAATGCACCCCTATGTTTATAGCAGCATTGTTCACAATAGCGAAGATCTGGAAACAGCCCAAGTGTCCGTCAGAGGACGAGTGGATTAAAAGGCAGTGGTACATATACACAATGGAATAAGAAATGATTTACAACAACATGGATGGACCTTGATAACATTATACTGAGTGAAATAAGTAAATCAGGAAAAACTAAGAACTATATGATTCCATACATAGGTGGGACATAAAAATGAGACTCAGAGACATGGACAAGAAGGTGGTGGTTACCGGGAAGGGGGGAGGGGGGGGAAAGGCATAAAGAAAACCAGATAGAAGGTGACAGAAGACAATTAGACTTTGGGTGATGGGTATGCAACATAATCAAATGTCAAAATAACCTGGAGATGTTTTCTCTGAACATATGTACCCTGATTTATCAATGTCACCCCATTAAAGTTAATTTAAAAAAAAAAGAAAGCTTTGAGTTGCTATCCCTGCACGTGTGACTCTGCACATGTGTAGAGGAGGATAAACTCCAGTGAGATCTGAGCTCAGCCCCTCCCGTGGTCCAGCGGCATATACGGTCACCGTCCACAGGACAGGGGCACTGGCTCAGCAATGCCAGGAACGCCCAGGGTCCAGCCTGCAGGTGCCGTCTGGGGCTGGGAGTTCTGCGACCACCACCTGCTTTGTTCTGAGCAGGGTGCATCGTGGATCTGAGTGGGAGGCCACCGTGAGGTGGGGCACGGGCCCCGGCTCCCTGACTGCAGCAGGGAGTAGACTGCTCTGAGCTCCTGAACCAGCGTGGTCCAGCTGTCATTCTTTTCTTTTTTTACAGAGACAGAGAGAGAGTCAGAGAGAGGGATAGATAGAGACAGACAGACAGGAACAGAGAGAGATGAGAAGCATCACCTTAGTTGTTCATTGATTGCTTTCTCATATGTGCCTTGACCATGGGGCTACAGCAGACCGAGTAACCCCTTGCTCAAGCCAGCAACCTTGGGTCCAAGCTGGTGAGCTTTTGCTCAAACCAGATGAGCCTGTACTCAAGCTGGTGACCTCGGGGTCTCGAACCTGGGTCCTCAGCATCCCAGTCCGACGCTCTATCTGCTGCACCACCGCCTGGTCAGGCTGTCCATGGCATTCTGAGTGCTGTTCTCAAGGAAGAAGCTGTAGGGTGGCACTGGCCTGGGGACAGCATGGTCAGCGGTGAGTGGACAAAAACTGCAGAACACAGGGACACGCATTCCAGCCTGGTGTGGCCCCAGCTGGGATCCACGCCTCACCCCGCCCTCCCACCGCTGCCTGCTGTGACTGCGGGCCCACCGGTGCACACTTGCTCTGGCCACTGCCCCTGCCAAGCCTTCGGCTGTCTCAGAAGGGACCTTTGTAACCCCAGCATCCAGCTGTGACACAGGCCCACTCCTTCAGTGACTTGGTTTGTGCTCAGATGGGCTGAACATTCCAGGTCCATTTCTTACTCAAATCAAGAGAAAGAGTTTGCTTTGCAGGAAAATGCTCCAGGCGACTTCTCAGTACATGGGGACCCTTCTAGAGGCTGTGCCTGGCCCAGAGCAGGCTGTGTCAAAGTGCAGGGGACGTCATTGGACCAACATCTTTGCAAGGCTTGTGTGCCCACTGTGCAGTTTCCTGGGCTCACCTCGTGATGGTTGCTGTCCGATTTGGCGGTCAGCGGAGCCCCAGGCCGCACAGAGGCAGCGGTGGAGGTAGGACAGGGAAGGCTGTGGGAAAACCAAGTGTCAGTTCTTACAGGAAATGGTTCTCAGTGGCTGAGAGTCGGGTGGATGAGGAAACCGTGGCACATGGACAGGGGAATATTGGCACCGTTCACCAGGACGCTGTGGTGAGGTGAGCAGAGCAGGTCGACCTCTAGGTCCTAGACGGTGCAGTTCTGCGCAGGCACCGGCAGATATCAGCAGGCTGGAGAGGGTGGGTGGGTGGGTGGGTGGATGGATGGATGAGCGGATGGATAGATGGGTAGGTGGGTGAGTGTGTGGTTGGATGGGTGGATGAATGAATGGATGGATGGGGAAGGGGTCTGCAGGACACTACGGATGTTGCAAAACCTGGCTCGGGGGAAGTGTACGGCAGAGGAATTTTATTTCAGAATGACTTTCCCTGCCTATGAAGAGAATGACTGCCCTTTACAAAGAAAGCATTCACTGTTCTCCATGCTGACCCAAAGAACCACTTCCTCTTGTTGCCCGTGCAAAGAAAGCAGAGCTGGCCTTTAGAACCTGAATTAATAGGGAAAGATTCCATCTCTTAAAAATAAACTCGGCCCTCGTTAATCCCCTTGCAGCTGACTTGAGGGCTGAAGCGATTGCGAACCCAGGCGTAGCCCCCGTGGCATTCTGCGACATTTTGAAGTTGTAATTGCACCAGGGATCTGTGAGATCCAAGGAGAAGAGAATGACAGAGGGAAGCCAGGCTGACGCCCACCCTCGAACAGGCGTGTAAAAGCCCTCATCTTTGATAACTAGAATGGGTGGGGTGGGGGTGGGAGAGGGCACCTCTGAGACAGGGGTATTGCTGGAGTTGGCTCAGAGTCATCTTGGGGGGCAGGGGTCTTCAAAGCTGGCATCAATAAAACCCCAAGCTCTAGATACCAAGGGTCTCCTCCTTGCCCCTGGGGCTGAGCCACATTGAGCCAAGAAGCTGAGACTAAGTCCCCATCATTGTGACCACGTTGCCTGCATGGTCACACCCGAGAGCCACCCTCTCGCCGAGGACAGAGCACCCTGCCTACAGGAGGGCCCCCTTGCCTGGCAGGCTCCTGTACCTTACCCTAGTCTCTGCCACCCTCAGCAGCGCCACCCCTTCTGGAGAAGGGGCTTCCTGCAAACTGGTCCACAGGCTCTCTGGGGGGCCATGGGATGGAGGGAGGAGGGACTGGGTCAGTCCTGGCACCCCACATAGTGGACGAGTTACCCAGTATTCCTGTGCCTTGGTTTCCCCAATGCAAAGGGGAAACAGTCATGGCCATTGGCACAAAATAACCGAGAGCCCCTTCTCTTGGCTTGGTCCCTGCCGTCTCAGGTGAGGCCATCGGCTCTCCCAGCCACCATTTGCCAGCTGGACAAAGGCCCGTCCAGCAGGGCCTGGCGCTAATGACAAAGGGCTGTGCCCAAGGACCTGGAGGGCTACATATTCCACAAAATAACTGGAAAATGAAAAGATTTAAAAAAAAAAAAAAAAAGGAAGCTCAGCCTGGCCCCCTTGTCCACTGCCAGGCGACTTGAGGGTAGTGTTGAAGGTAGCTGGGTTGCATTTCCCACCGTGGTCTTCGCCTCGAGGCCCCTGGAGGGCTGCTGACAACGGTGCTCCCCCCACAGACTGACTCAGCAGAGGGCAGCTGGGGGTGTGTGCTGACATTCGCATGCACACACGTGCACATGTGTCTTGGCTGATGCTGGGCTTGCCGGTGAAGGCCGGCTGCACACGCTCGGAGAGCCCGGGCCTGCCAGAACTCAAAACGCGAGAACTGCACCCACTCTCGGGTGGGTCCGGCTGCAAGGGAACAAACCTTCACCTGGTTCCTGCCTGCATGTTTCTGAGGAGCCCTGATTTGGGCCCAAACAGTGGGTGGGAGACGCCACCTAGAGGTGAGACGTGCGGGCTGCAAGCCCCGTGCTCGAACAGAAACCTTGCCTCCCCACCTGGCCGGGCGTGGTGGGTCCCCAGGTGCCTGGAGAGGAGGCTCTCGGCTGGACAAAGGCAAGAACGGGGTGGCGGTGAGCGGAGAGCGCACGTGGCCGAGGAGCAGGGGCCCCGAGGGGTCCAGGGCACACTAAGGAGATTAATAACGGAGAGACCACCCTCTGTCGAGCACCTCCTGGGTGGGGAGCCTGTGCTAAGTGGCCGTGCGTCATCGCGGCCTGGCAGCCACCACTGAGCCCAGTCCCGCTCTGGGCCAGGGCAGAGGAGCACAGGCCAGGCCGGGCCAGAACGCCCAGCCCCCTCGGCTCACATGACAGCTGGTGGTCTTCTGCCCCTGAGCCGTGCGACCGGCCCCACCGGCGGCCCCCTCCACGCGTGGGAAGCCGAGATTCAGGCCCCAGCGAGCTGATCCCGCTCAAGAGTCCACCGGACTGTGTGTCCCCGCGGATGAGGCTGCCCAGCGCCTGCACCGGCCAGGGACAGCGCGCAGCAGTGCGGCTCCAGCTCTGTATTACTTTGAAGTCCGAACTGTGTCCGCAGCGTCCAGCAGACAGACGGGCTGGCAGGGCAGCCCCGTCTCAGCGCCCTTGCCGGTCCCACCGCGCGCAAGAGGAAACTGAGGCCTCAAGAGGCTCCGCGCCTTGCCCGACGCGCCAGCTGGCGGGCCGCAGAGGAAGGGGCCCGGAGCACCGCCCGGGGGTCTACACCCGGCGGGAGGCGAAGAGCGCACTGCCAGCGAGTCCCCGGCTCGGGCACCTCGGGGGCGTGGCCTTTGCTGGGAGTGGGCGTGGCCTCTGCGAGGTGGGGCGGGGCCCGGGAGGCCTTGATTGGTGCTGCCTCCCAGCCGGCCACCGAGGCCCCGCCCCTGACCAAGACTCCGCCCTTGCCCCGCTCCCGCTGCGGGCCGGGCGCAGACCAGCGGTCAACCCTCCGCCGGGCCCCGTCCCGGGCCTGCGCCGGCCACGCCCCGGGCCTGCGCCGGCCACGCCCCGGTGCGGACCTGCAGTTAGCGCGCGCCGGGGCCTCGCGCCGGCCCTGCCCCCGCTGCAGCGCGGGTTAACCCTTACGGGCCCGCCTGCCGGTCATCCCAGAGGCCCCTGGCCCCGGCGGCTGGGCCCGGGCTCCTCCCCAGTGCGCGGTAGCCCTTCTGTGCAGCGCTCAGGCCGGAGGTCAGCCAGAGGCAATCGAAGCCCTTTAAAACCCATACTCGTAGAATGGACGGCGACCTGTGTCTTTTTTTCTTCTTAACCGCTTTATAGAGTTGTAATTTGCAATTCCGCCATTTGCAGCCAACGGGGTTCACCCAGAGGGGTGCAGCGATCGCCGCAACCTGCTCTAGAGCGTTTCCACCCCTCTCCCCTAATCGACTCCATTTCCCGAGGTCCGCGAGGTCGGACCGCGCGGCGCCGCAGGGCCAAACGGCCAGGGGCCGCTGCGGGCGCGCGCCGGGACCGGCCCGCCGCTGCGCCTGCGCCGGCGCCGCGCGCGAGCCCGAGCGCCCACCCGCCGAGCGCGCGCCGCCGCGAGTGCGCCTGCGCGGAGCCCGTGGCCCCGCCCGCTCCCGCCGGGGGCTAGTCGCTGAGCGACCCGGGCTATGGGGGAGGCCGAGGTGGGCGGCGGGGGCGCGGCGGGCGACAAGGGGCCCGGGGAGGCGGCCACCAGCCCGGCGGAGGAGACGGTGGTGTGGAGCCCCGAGGTGGAGGTGTGCCTCTTCCACGCCATGCTGGGCCACAAGCCCGTCGGTGAGCGGAGTGCCGCGGACTCGCGTGGGGGCGGGGTGAGCCGGCAACGGCCGGGCGCGCGCGGGGCGGGGGCCTCCTGCACCCCCATCCCCCGCCCCGTCCTACCCCTGCCCCATCATGCATCCCACCCCCGCCGACGCTGCCCCTCTGCACCCCCATCCCCTGCCCCGTCCTACCCCTGCCCCATCATGCATCCCACCCCCGCCGACGCTGCCCCTCTGCTCCCCCATCCCCTGCCCCGTCCTACCCCTGCCCCATCATGCAACCCACCCCCGCCGACGCTGCCCCTCTGCACCCCCATCCCCTGCCCCGTCCTACCCCTGCCCCATCATGCATCCCACCCCCGCCGACGCTGCCCCTCTGCACCCCCATCCCCTGCCCCGTCCTACCCCTGCCCCATCATGCATCCCACCCCCGCCGACGCTGCCCCTCTGCACCCCCATCCCCTGCCCCGTCCTACCCCTGCCCCATCATGCATCCCACCCCCGCCGACGCTGCCCCTCTGCACCCCCATCCCCTGCCCCGTCCTACCCCTGCCCCATCATGCAACCCACCCCCGCCGACCCTGCCCCTCCTGCACCCGCATCCCCTGCCCCGTCCTACCCCTGCCCCATCATGCAACCCACCCCCGCCGACCCTGCCTCTCCTGCACCCCCATCCCCTGCCCCGTCCTACCCCTGCCCCATCATGCAACCCATCCCCTGCCCGTTCTGTACCCCACCCCCGCCGACGCTGCCCCTCCTGCACCCCCATCCCCTGCCCCGTCCTGTACCCTACCCCCGCTGACCCTGCCCCTCCTGCACCCCCATCCCCTGCCCCATCCTGCACCCCACCCCTGCTGATGCTGCCCCTCCTGCACCCCACCCCCTGCCCTGTCCTACCCCATCACCTCCTGCACCCCCACATCTGCCTCATCTTTGTCCCTCCCCAGTGCACCTGGCTCATTCTCCCCTCACCTCTGCCCCCCATACCCCAACCCCTGCCCGCTCTGTCGGCCCTCTACCTCCCCTCAGGCTGACGCCTTCCTCCCGCAGGTGTGAACCGGCACTTTCACATGATCTGTATCAGGGACAAGTTCAGCCAGAACATCGGTAGGCAGGTGCCGTCCAAGGTCATCTGGGACCACCTGAGCACCATGTATGACATGCAGGCACTGGTGAGCTGGACCCCGCCCTCCCCCGCCCCCCAGGGCCGGGGCTCCTGCCTCCGCAGTCGGAGCGGGCAGAGGTGCCTCCGCAGGTCCGTGCAGGCCCTGTCCTCAGAGAGCCTGCCGTCCCCGTGGGGCCAGCCCTGAGACAAGGGAGTGCCGAGGGCTCTACAGAAAGCACAGGCCCAGTGAGGGCAGGGGGTTCCCTGGGTGGAACCTGCTCCAGACTGATGGTCAGTGAAGGTCTCTCCAGGGAGAGGACCCAGGAGCCCAGGCCGAGGGAGGGGGCTCTCACGCCAGCATTGGTCTGATGGGAGGTCCCAGAAGTGCCCCAGGCAGGAAGGTGACCGAATGTCAGGTTAAGGTGAATGTGATGGCTTCTGTGAGGACCAGGCAGGCAGAGTCCCAAGTCTCATGGGACTGCCAGCTAGCCGGGTCACCTCAGTACACAAGGGGCAGAGGGCCAGGTGGGTGTTCCCTGCAGAGGAGGAGCAGATCTGAGGAGGACGTGCACCAGGGTTGAGGTGGCAGGGAGCCTGTGCTGACTCCCACTGCAGGGGGCTCGCCAGCCCTCCCGGCCTTCTGCCCAGATCTCTGCTGCCCCTTACTTCCTGCTGACCGGCAAGTCGTTTGCGTCTCCTTGTCACGGGCAGATGGGATGAAGATGACAGCTGTGCCCTGAGACTGGCTGCTGTTTGCACACAGCCCCTTCGAGGTCGAGCTGCTGAGCTAGAGAGGGTCCTCCTGGGGTGGCCTCACGTGGGGGCCATGGCTGGCTGGCTTCTGGGAGGTCCCTGTCCAGCGGCTCAGCAGAGTTCCCACGCTGGTCATGTGTGGGGTCACCTGGTCCCCAGGCACTTCCTGCACCCTGACTTCCGGCTGGTGGGGCCAGAAGTGGGACGTGGAGATGAGTAGGGCGGGGTCCCTGTTGTGGGGGAACCCTGGTGACCTGCGGGAGGGTGGCCAGCTCTGAGACACACCTGCTGGAGGAGGCACGGGACACTCCCCAGAAAGCTGCCGGGCACAGCCAGGGGTGTCAGCCCAGGACCGTAGCCTCTCCCTCTTCCTGTCACTCTGCCGGGTCTGGCCAAGACCTTGGGGACGCCACTGCCTGGACCCCAGCACTGCTCTGGGGCCTTGTTAGCAGACAGGTGACCAGCGGCTCCACAGGGAGTGGCGGGTGGAAGCCCATTTCCCAGGACCCCCCTCCCAGCTCCCCTTCTCTGTCCGGTGTTCGTGTGTCTGGAGATGTGTCGTTTCTGGCACAGGTGACGTGCAGGACAAGTGGAACCCTGAACCCTGACAGGCCGTCTCTGCTCTCCTCCCTGCTTTCTGTGGGGTGGCTTTCCCAGCCAGCACATGCAGTGTCCAGGCTGCTGGGCTGTCCCTGCCCTCTGAGTGCAGGACAGCTGCTGCCCCTTTGGCCCCTGAGGGCGTGTGCCAGCAGAAGGCAGCTTCAGAGGGGACCCCGGGTTACATTAGCCCAGCGTTCTTCCCCTTCCTGGCGTTGTGGCTCCTGCCCCTGCTCCTGGGTTGGTGCTTATACGTTTTTAGTCACTTGCTAAAGTCAAAACAGAAAACTTCTTATTTCTTAAAAAAAAACAACCTTATTTGCCATCAGCATGAATCTGAGATTCTTCCATTCCCGAACCCAGAGAGGAACTTCGTCCTTCCGGAAGAAATCATTCAGGAAGTTCGCGAAGGTGAGACTCAGGCGAGGTCAGGTTTGGGAGTTAGGAAAGGCAGGAGGCAGGCCGAGGGGGTGGTGTCAGGGTGGAGGTCCTGAGTCTCAGGGAAGAGAGGGGTCACTGGCCTGTGATGCTCGGCCCCCTGATGGGGAGGATGTGTTCAGGAACGGTCAGCTGCTTGCGGGACCGAGGGCCTCGTGTGCCGCCCACCTCAGGAGCGGTCCTGGCCTGAGTCACCCACCAGCGTGGGCTCCGGGCCAACGTCAGCTGTCTCCCCCACAGGAAAAGTGATCATTGAAGAGGAGATGAAGGAGGAAATGAAGGAAGACATGGACCCCCACAATGGGGCCGACGATGGTGAGTGGGGAGCCGTCCCCCCCTCCGCCCCCAGCCCTGGCAGGGCCTCCCCGCAGGGCGCAGCGCGGGTCCGGCCCGCGTTTCTGGTCTGTCGCAGCCACACTGCTGTCGGCCCAGCAGTGGAGAGGCAGCTTCCATCCGCCTGGCAGGAGCCTCACCAGGCGCAGACCTCGTACGTGGGTCAAGACTGAGAATGAACCACAGGGCAGCCAGGGCACCCGGCAGGCCCAGGCAGGTGGCCCCAGAGTGCAGTGCAGGAGGGCTCAGCACAGGACAAGCCCCGAGTAGCAAGGCTGCTCTGCCCTGCGGGACGGGCGTGAGTGGCAGCTGGGGCAGGTCCTGCAGCCTGAGTGTGTGGTGCCAGGCGCCCCTGGTGGGCATGTCCAGGAGCTCTGGGGGCCGGGCAGGTGCCCCCAACTCAGGAGAAGCTTGTGGGTTCAGAGCATCGTGTGTATAGATACAGGACTTTTTTTTTTTTTTACAGAGACAGAGAGAGAGTCAGAGGGAGGGATGGACAGGGACAGACAGACAGGAGCGGAGAGAGATGAGAAGCATTAATCATCAGTTTTTCGTTGCAACACCTTAGTTCATTGATTGCTTTCTCATATGTGCTTTGACCATGGGCCTTCAGCAGACTGAGTAACCCCTTGCTCAAGCCAGCGACCTTGGGTCCAAACTGGTGAGCTTTGCTCAAACCAGATGAGCCTGCACTCAAGCTGGCGACCTCAGGGTCTCGAACCTGGGTCCTCTGCATCCCAGTCTGATGCTCTGTCCACTACGCTACCACCTGGTCAGACGATACAGGACTTTTTTTTTTTTTTTTTTCTGAAGCTGGAAACGGGAGAGACAGACAGACTCCCGCATGCACCCAACTGGGATCCACCCGGCACGCCCACCAGGGGCCATGCTCTGCCCACCAGGGGGTGACGCTCTGCCCCTCCCGGGCGTCGCTCTGTCACAACCAGAGCCACTCTAGCGCCTGGGGCAGAGGCCAAGGAGCCATCCCCAGCGCCTGGGCCATCTTTGCTCCAATGGAGCCTCGGCTGCAGGAGGGGAAGAGAGAGACAGAGAGGAAGGAGAGGGGGAGGGGTGGAGAAGCAGGTGGGCGCTTCTCCTGTGTGCCCTGGCCGGGAATCGAACCCGGGACTTCTGCACGCCAGGCCGACACTCTACCACTGAGCCAACCGGCCAGGGCGATACAGGACTTTTTAACTGAGCAGGACAATGAAATAAAATTCTGAATATTCTATTTTCAGCCAAATTATTTTGTCTCCCAGTTTTCTCATCCTCAGGAAGCTTGGGGAAAGCAACAGACAAGTCCAGCAAAGACAGGGACAAGAACTCCTCGGACCTGGGGGCCAAGGACGGGGCCGACAAGCGCAAGCGCAGCCGCGTCACCGACAAGGTCCTGACCGCCAACAGCAACCCCTCCAGCCCCAGTGCCGCCAAGCGGCGCAGAACGTAGGCGTTCTGTGGGGGGGGGCAGCCTGCAGCCCACGGCACGGTCACCAGGCCACGGGGGCTCAGGTGCTCGGCCCCTGCTGCCTGCCCCGGTCCTGGGGGCTCCACAGCGCCCACTCGCCACCGGGGGCTCAGGCGGACAGGAAAAACCAGGGTCGCCAGCTCAGGTGTAGAATGTGCTTTGTGGTTGGTCCCACGACTCGCTGTGTCAACGGCACGGCTGCAGCGTGTGTGACGGGAGGCCTGGTGTGATGCGCAGTAAAGCCGGTGGTCCCCTGCCCTCCCAGCAGCACCAGTCTTCCTGTCGGTCCCTCTGTCCATCTGCCGACCCTCGCTCAAGGGACTGTGACCTCAGGAGAAGGGCCACCGAGCCACACACGGCAGCCCCTCCATCGCCACCCGAGAACCTGAGAACTGGATGTTTGGCCTCGTTCACTTGTACTGTAACGATGTATATAATTTGGTTGATATTTCACTATTTAATTTCTAAGAAGCCTATTTTACTAGTGTTTTATATGAAAAAAATACTGCAGAAGTTAAAAACCTGTGTTGTATTTTTTCCGAGATGTTTTGTTCTAAGGTAATGACCTCAGATACTTTTGCTCAGTTTTTATATGCCAGACAGAGAATTTGTGGTTATTTTTGTATTACTGAATAACTTGCAAACAGACCAAAAGAGTGAGTGGGAGGAGGCCCGCCGGGCTGACGGCCGGCTGGGCGGGTGGGGAGTGGGGGCTGTTGTGGACGATTAAAGCACAGAAAAGCAACCTGGCCTCCTGTGATTTCATACTGGAATAAGTTACCTTTTGCTACACAGTAGGAAGTTTATACTTTTCTGAGATTGAAACAGGTTTGCGTTTAGATGGACCTGACTCCCTTGATACAATGTAGGTGCAAATGTAGCAGGTGCTGAGTGCAGCCTGTGAGTGGACACACCCTGCACACGTGTTGGAGGAGTAAACAAGGCCGGGCTGGCGCTGCCTTCCTGCTGGACGGCTGCACACCACGGGGCTTGTGACCACGCCTGTGCATAGCAGAGGTCCACCAAGTGACCAAGAGCCAGGACCTCCCTCCTGGCCGGCCACCCGGCCCGACCTCCTCCTGAGGAACACGGGACGCTGAGTTACCGTCAACCCGGGAGCCTGCTGAGGTCGGAACTCGCTGCAGCCCCCAGGCGAGGCCAGGGCCCCTGTGCTGAAGAGCCACCTAGCATCCGGTCAGAGGCTGGCCTAGCACCCAGCCAGAAACTTGTGGGCCTTGAAGACATCGCTGACACCCCGCTCCCTGGCAGACAGGCTGTGCGCGGCCCAGAGCGCCCTGTGCTGCCCCTGAGCAGCTAGTCCCGGCGTCACCCTGCGCTGGAACCTGCAGCAGAGGCTCGCACTCCCTGGCTTGGGGGCCCTGCAAGGGCGTCTCCAGCAGAAGACCCACGTCCTGGTCAAGGAGGGCGCCCTGCTGTGCAGAGCAGGAACCTAGAGAGGCCAGTGTGGAGGCGCAGGCTGCCTCTTCCACCCACACCCCTGCCCCTGGCGTGTCTCCCTCTAAGACGAAGTCACATGAGATTCTGTGGTCCAAGCACAGCACGGACCACCCCCATTGCCCAGATGTACGGGGTGGGGGTGGGGGACTGTCACCTTTCCTTGCAGCAGAGCGGGCCGTGACTCTTCAAGGGAAAAGAACAGATGTCTGCCTTTAAGAATTCTAGAACTGACATGGGGAGGACCTGGCCTCCCTCCCACTGCTGGTGTCCACCACCCCCACTCAGTGTCCACTCAGCTGGAACGCAGACCACTCTGGGGTGGCACATGGAGCAGGAGGGGCCCCCCTCGCCTGGCTCACTAGGAAACTCCCACCAGACACAGCGTCTTCAGGGACCTCCAAACGTGCAGGGAAAGCCTGGTCAATAAGTCAAACCTGCTTCCTCATTTCAGTTATTTAACATTTTACTGCCCTTTGAAGAGAAAGGCGGGCAGGCGAGCATGTGGCCCCACTTCCTGTGCCCTGGCGCCCTTGGGGGCTGCTGTCCTCAGCACTGGCTGAGCACCTCGGTCCTGGGCGGGCCCCTCAGCCCTCACTGGCTCCTGGGATCTCCGCTCAATCTACCATGTGGTCCATGCAGGTCGGATTCACAGGCGTCTGTGGCCAGTGATGTCTCTCGGCCTAGGGGTCTGATCTGTGACATGGGGGTGTGATGCAGCCACCGTGTGACCCGGAAACTATCTGAACAAGAAAGCAGTGAGGGTGGGGCTGAAGGGCAGGAGCCCAGAGGCTCCAACCAACGCCTGAAGCTGCAACACAGAGAGATGTGGTCCTTACGCAACTCAGTCTTGACCTCAGACGAGAAGCCTCTGCAGCCAGCCGCTGTTTGCGCCAAGGACCCTGGGGCCTGAGCACCTTTCCTGCATCACCTGTGTCCTGGGGTGGGAAGCCTGTGGGTGTGGCCTCAATGCTCCCTGCTCTGGCCCAGCCCCCATGGGGAGTCCAGAGGGACAATGGGCTCCCCAGAATTGTTGAACATGTTCTGAGCAGCAGTGGGTGCAGTGGGTCTGCTGTGTGGCTGGTTGAGTGGGGATGGGTGGACCTTGGCCAAATAACGTGGCTGCAACTCTGTTTGCCTGAGGAAAGTGTTAGAGCAGGTCTAACCTGAGTCCTTCTCAGCCACCCCTATGTGAGCCCTTGCGGAAGCCACGCCACCTCTGGGCACACAGCCGACTGCTGGTGTATGGCCAAGCACATGTGTCAGCGTGTGTGAGGGCCTGTGGGTGTGAAGCTGGTGCTACACACACACCCTGGGCAGTGAGCCGCCTAGAGTGCTGAGCCCACAGTGGGCGTCCCCAGAGCCCCCTGCTTGTTCCCACAGCAGAACCTGGGGTCCAGGATCACCACCTGCTCTGAGCATTGTGTACACCACACACAAAGCATCTAAAGGGGCAATTGGGTGTGACAGAAAAGAGGTCTGCAGTCCTGGCCCGGGCAGCAGGCAGCGGGCAGCAGCGGGCAGCGGGCAGCAGTGGGCAGCAGGCAGCAGCGGGCAGGCTGTTTGCTGGGCCAGGGTGGTGAAGCCAGGGTACCCTCTGACTCCCTCCTCTTTGTATTTTGCGGCAGAGGAGGGGTGGAACCTACTCACCCAAGAGCTCCCAGATCAGCCAATCCTGAATGGCCCACGGCCCCAGCACTCAACATTTCCATCTACTTGGGTGTCACAGCCAAGGGTCTCCAAGGCCAGCTGCATATCTACTAATGAGGTCAGGCCCATGGCCACGGCCCTCAGTGATTTGGCCTCACTCTGTGGGAAATTTACCCTGGCCATTGGTAGCAGACACCTTGCAAAAATGCCCAGACCTCCAGACCTTTGGGGGAGTCACCACTGTCCTTTTAAAAAGTGAGGTGTGGATAGAGTGTCGACCTGGGGTGCTGAGGACCCAGGTTTGAAACCCTGAGGTTGCCAGCTTGAGCACAGGCTCACCCAGCTTGAGTGCGGGGTCACTGCCTTGAGCGTGTGATCACAGACAGGACCCCACAGTTGCTGGCTTGAGCGAGGGGTCCCTGGCTTGGCTGGAGCTCCCCCACCCCCGGTCAAGACACGAATGAGAAGCAATCAATGAACAACTAAAGTTCCGCAACTACAAGTCGATGCTTCTCATCTCTCTCCCTTCCTGTCTTTCTTGCTCGCTAGGAGAAGGAAGGGGAGGGGAGGGGAGGGGAGGGGAGGGGAGGAGAGAGGAGGGGAGGGGAGGGGAGGGGAGGGGAGGGAGGGGAGGGGAGGGGAGGGGAGGGGAGGGGAGGGGAGGGGAGGGGAGGGGAGGGGAGGGGAGGAAAGAAAGTGAGGTGTGCATATACAGGGAAGAGAAGGGAAGGGAAGGGAAGAAAAGGGAAGGGAAGAAAAGGGAAGGGAAGGAAGGGAAGGGAAGGAAAGAAAGTGAGGTGTGCATACACAGGTTCCAGCAAGGGGAGACTGTGCCCGGAGGGTTAATGAGGGTCAACGCAGCAACTAGCCATCGGCAACAGCACCGAGGCAAGCCTTCCACGTACTCACAGCCAGGATCGGAAGCCTCTGTCCGGCTCACGGCTGCCACCAGCTGCACAGTACAGGGAGTGTGGCCATTCCCAGACACAGGTTACCTAAAAGCCTGTTAGCTGGTGGCAGAGTCAGGAAGTCAGGATCCCCCTGGGGCCAGGCTGTGGCCTTCTCCTATTGGCCCCCATAGGCAGCTCTCCTTGTGGCCAAATCTAAAAGCCAGAGCTGGGTTTTAGCATTTAAAAAATAATAATAATAAAGTGGTATAGTAACTACAGAAGATGAATTTTATACCTGGGGTGGTCGCTCCTAATTTTCATTTCAAAGGGTGAGTCGCTCACGCTGCTGGAGCCTGTATGTCACCCAGCAGATGTCAGAGGCAGACTTTATGTAAGGGATCCGCCGTCGCAAAGAAAACTGCAGCTGCAAGTAATTTTCAGCCACCGAAAATCTGCCACCTCTCAGCCCCCAGAAAGGTCCCGAAGGGGCCGCTTAACTGGTGTGGGCCTGTGCTGACCAGCCCTGCGACACCCCTGCTCCCAGTCAGTGCTGCCTCCTGGTGTTTAAGCCAGGGCGCCTCTCTGCGGCTCTACTGCTACCCCCTGTGAACGGCCTGTGGGGGGACACAGGTCCTCCGAGGATGAGTCCCGCCCACAGTCTGAGGGTGCTGGAGGCAGATAGCGCCCCCAAAGAGCCTCTCCTGCGGCTGCAGCACCCCTGCTCACACTTCGCAGGGATTCCTGGGGTGGGGGTGGGGGCACCATCCTGGGGAACATTCATCTGGGAGGGCACGTTCCAGGCAGCAGCCTCCGGGGGGCATCCTCCAGGGTGGGGCATCCTCCAGGGTGGGGCATCCTCCAGGGTGGGGCATCCTCGGACGGGAGAACTTTGGGGGAACTCTTTGGGGTGCGGGTGGGTGATCTGAGAGAGATTCTGGGGGGCAGACACCCTCTATAGACAACCTCCAGAAGCCATTCTTTTTTTAATTATTATTTTATTTATTTACTTACTTATTTTTAATTTTTATAGCGGGAAAGTGGGGAGGAGAGAAATAGACGGAAACACTGGTCCGTTTCAGCCTGGGCCCTGACCGGGAATCGAACCCGCAACCTTTGCAGATTCGGGGGTGGCGCTCTAACCAGTTAAATATCCGGCCAGAGCCTCCTTCCCGGAGAGAAACCCCCGGTTGGCACGTGGTGCGGCGGCGCCCTACAAGGCGGACGTCCCGGGACCGCGGGGTCACGCCCACCGCACGTCCTTCCGGGGCGTGGCCAGCAGCCGCGCCCCGCCCCCCCGCGCTTCCTCCCGGCGCTGCTCTCGCTTCCGGCGGAGCGCGGTCCCTGCCGCTGCCGCCGCCGCCGCCGCCGCCCGAGCATGGACGATCCCGACTGCGACTCGACCTGGGAGGACGCCGAGGAGGAGGAGCAGGAGGAGGAGGAGGAGGACGGCGACGGCCCGAGCTCCGCGGGCGACGACGATGGCGAGGCCGGCGCCCCGGGGGACGCGGGAGACGCGGAGGACGAGGACGAGGAGGCGCGGCCCGGCTTGCTGCAGGTGCAGCCCCGGGAGGCCGCCGCGGGACGGGGCGAGGCCCTGCCCCGGGGAAACCGTCCCTTGCCCCCACTCCCACCCCCGATCGCCGCGTAGGCGCCTCTTGGAGCTCGGGGCCCGACTCCCTCCCCTCCTTTTCCGGCCCTTGGCCTTCTCGTGCCCCGCCCCCCATAATCCGACGGACACACGCCCTGCGATCTGCCCCTGCTCGGCCCCCCAGCCCTGGCTGGGACCTTTCACGGAGGTCCAGGGCCGTCCTAAAACCAATGGCTTAGGACTGAATCTGTGTAGCGGTGACATTTCTTCAAACGGATGCCCCCACCACCACCGCACATCCTGGACCCCCCTCTCCGTGGCACCCACCTCCAGGCCTGTGGCTCCGCCCTCTATGTCCCAGGCCTCTGTGCCGGCCACCTCCACTGCCCCCGGCCAGCCTCTCAACCTCCTGGCACCCCTCAGGGAGCACCTGGCCCTGTTGCCCACCACCCGAGACTCCCCTCCATGCCCACCCAGGCCATGAGCCCCCCATCTGCTTCTGCCCTGCTGTCCCTCACTGGGTGCAGCACCCACCCTCTTGGACTGGATGGCCTGCCCTCTTGGAAGTGTCCTTGGAGGCTGCCTTTATGTCACTTGCCTGAACCAGGACCACTGGCCCTAACAGTTACTTTTGGTTACCATTGGTTACTTGTTACCACTGGTTACTTTTGTTGCCACTGGTTATTTATCTTGATTGCTTGTCAGTTAGCAGGGGTTACTAGCTAGCACTCACTGGGGTGGGGTGGGGTGTGGGTGCCATCGTTCCAGCTGGGGTCCCAGGAGTTGGGGAGGAATGGTACCCAGAATGGTGACCGTCACCTTTTGTCCCAGTTGCTGGTGGATGACGGTGTCCTGGCAGGGCAGCATGTCTAGTGAATCTTGAACCTTTCTGTGTGTTTCCCTGGGATGGAGTCTCCCCAGAGCTGAGTGGAGCACTGGTTTTCAGGTGTCTGTGTCAATGTCTTGAAGTGGTCAGTGAGGGGACTCTGAGAGGCTGGTTCCTGGGTCCTGCCTGCAAGGCCAGTGAATGTGTTTGGGCACATCCAGTGTTTGGGCAGGGACGAGCTCTTTGGGGAGGCTGGCCCAGCAGTGGTCAGGGTCACGGGTCTGGGGTCGCAGGGCAGGAATTCCCCAGCAGGGACCGGCAGGTGTGGCGAGGATTAGGTGAGAGGATGCTGCCCTCCCACAGTTCCAGAGGGCATGCTCTGGCACCTTGGTTACCCTGTGGGAGGCCCACGGACCTCTGACTTCTTCCCTGTCTCCTTCCCTTCCCCCAGGGACTCCCACGGTGCTCCCTGTGGCCCTGACGGAGAAGTGGGAGCCACTTCTGCCAAGTTTCAGTTTTGTTTCCTGGTCCTTGGCTTGTAGGAGAGACTCTTGCCCGCGAGTCCTGGTTTGAAATCAGGCGGAGGGGCAGCTCCAGCCCCTGACTAGAGCTTAGACCATGGAGGGGTCTTAGAGGTTGGCGAAGGAGGGGGTCAAGCCAGGGGGCACGGTAAGCCTGGCCCCCTAGTCCCCTTCAGCACTCCTTCCAGGGTCCTGGGACCCAGGTGTTTCCCAGGATGAGCTGTTCCCTCCTGTTGTGCCCAGGGGGCTGTCTCTGCCCGGGCCCCTCGCCCTCACCCAGCCTCAGTCTGACAGGTAGTCTCGGCCCCGCCCTGTGCCCCCTACCCTTGTCACAAGGTAGTACAGGCTGCATTTACCAAGCGTACTAGTCCCCAGTCACCACCTCACACCCTTTCTGGGACCCCAGAGTTCTTGGCCTGTAGAGGCAGGGCTGCAGAGGTTGAGAGGGCAGTGAAGAGCCTCTGACTTGTTGCGGAGAAGTCCCCCACCCTCAACTCCGTGGGGCTGGTGGCCAGGAGATACAGGGTCTGGTCACTGAGCAGGGGGGTTGGGCAGGATGGGACTGGCTCCCTGGGCCTTAGTCATTCATTTCTTCATCAGATCCTGCAGCATGAGTTTGAGGCCCCTCCTAGGGCTATAAGTAGCAAGGCCATTGTCCGTGAGGACACCAGCCTGGTGACAACTTAGAAGACAGCACAAGGAGGAAGTGCTAGGGCAGGCGGGGTTTCCTGGAGAAATAAAACTGGCTGAGGGGAGCAGGAGGTGAAACTGGGGTGTGGAAGGCTGCACCCCAAGGATGTTCACGTGGGTCTGAGGGTCCTGAGGGCTGAGCGGGTGCCCCTCTGGGCCCCTCTGGTAGTGTTGACATCTGATGGAGGTCCTCACTGCCCTCGCCAGGACTGGAGCTCACAGGGAGTGGGTCCTGCTTGCTGGCAAGCCTCTAGGAGGGGAAGGGTCCCCGGTGGGGTCTCATCTGCTCCCTTCTTTTTCCAGTCTAGGATGACGGTGTCCCGAAACTGGCGAGCCATGCGGGACACGTGCAGGTACCGGCACCACTACCCGGTACGTAGCAGCCTGTCACTGAAGCAGCCCACCCGGCAAAACCCTCCCACTTCCCCCCGAAGAGGCCAGTGGACGATGTGTCCCTTGGCTCGTCGCCTTTACGAGGCAATCACAGTGCCAGCTTTTGTCACATCCACACGAGGCCCCAGACCGCCACCCACCGCGGTGGTGTCCCCATGTCCTCAGCCCCTGCCCTCTGCACCTGTGAGTCTCAGGCAACCCTTGGGTGCCTCTGGGTACCAGTGAGGGGACTCCTCAGCACTGGCCTACATTGGTGAGGAGGAGGTGGTAGTCAGAGGCAGATTCTGACCCTCGGGGCGAGGAGCCCAGGCTGGGCTCCTTCAGGGTGTCTGGAAGTTTTTTGGCTGAGAGCAGATACACACACCTCTCCCCCAGGAACGCTGTAGTCTGAAGGGCCCAGTGAGGCAGCCTGTCTCCAATGATGTCCCCAACTGGCACTCTTTCTCTCTCTGGCTCTTCAGGATTTGACAGAACGGGACGGCAATGGAGACATGCCGAACCTGAGCTTCTACAGAAACGAGATCCGGTTCCTGCCCAACGGTGGGTGTCCAGTTGCTGCCCGCAGCCCGATCCTGCTGGGGTGTCCCCTCTCCTCTGTCCCTGCCTCTCTCGCTGGGACCGGGTCTCCTGGGACTGGGTCCGCTGCATGGGGGGCTGTGGCTTGCAGGCAGCCAGCCCCACACCCCCTGGAGGCTGCTGAGGGCCAGGGCCCCAGCCTGCAGCTGGGACTGGGCAGGCAGAGGCACAGTGACAGGCCAGGCAGTGAATGTGGTGGCTTTGCAGGCCCCGAGGCCTCTGTCCTGGGAAAGCCACATATGTCAACCAATAAGTAAGTGTAGTGTTTACATTTTTTTTTTTTTCTGTATTTTTCCGAAGCTGGAGACGGGGAGGCAGTCAGACAGATTCCCACATGCGCCCGACCGGGATCCACCCGGCACGCCCACCAGGGGCGAAGCTCTGCCCACCAGGGGGCGATGCTCTGCCCATCTGGGGCGTCGCTCTGCCACGACCAGATCCACTCTAGCGCCTGGGGCAGAGGCCAAGGAGCCATCCCCAGCGCCCGGGCCATCTTTGCTCCAGTGGAGCCTTGGCTGTGGGAGGGGAAGAGAGAGACAGAGAGGAAGGAGAGGGGGAGGGGTGGAGAAGCAGATGGGCGCCTCTCCTGTGTGCCCTGGCCGGGAATCGAACCCAGGACTTCCGCTCGCCAGGCCGACGCTCTACCACTGAGCCAACCGGCCAGGGCAGTGTTTACATTTTTAATTGATTGGAAAAACGTAAGGTAGAGTATACCGTGTGACCTGAAAGTGACAAACTCGGATGTCCGTGTCCACGAGTGATGTTTATTGGACCCCGTGGTCTGCGGCTGTTTCCCCAGGACGCAGGGTCCCTGCTGCAGAGGCCATGTGGCCACACAGCCCCAAGTGTTCACTGTCTGGCCCTTTGCAGAAGCAGGGGCTGTCCAACAGGGGGCCAGGCTCTGGGGTGGTTCTGTGTGAGGCAGAACCCTGCGGACAAGCCGTGGTTTGGGGGGCAGTGAGGACCCTTCCTGCAGTGACAGGTGCAGGTCTGAATCCACTTGCCCCTCCCTGGGTGTATTCATCTCCCTGGGCTCTGCCCTCAGTCAGCAACAGGGTTCCCCGGTTCCAGGCTGCAGGGGGGCCGAGGGTCTGAGTTGTGGGGTTAAAACCGCAGGATATACAACTCAAAGCAGCAGAGCCCCGAGGTCCTCAACAGAGGAAGGAGAGGAAGGAGGGGAGATGGGGTTCTGAACAGGTCCGCTCTGACTTGTCCCCATGTGGATGGACCCTAGGCTGCTTCATTGAGGACATTCTTCAGAACTGGAGGGAGGACTATGACCTCCTGGAGGACAACCATTCCTACATCCAGTGGTGAGCGGAGAGCCGGGCTCTGGGGCAGAGGTGGAGCTCGGGGGGCCTGGCTCCGCCAGCCTCTTCCTCGAGGCCCGATGCTAATGGAACAGGCAGGCTGGGTCCTTTCTGAAGTCACGCATGGTGCTCAGTGCAGGGCTCTGTGGGTTCAGCAGTCGGGGGTGACCCGGCCCGGCCCACGGACTTGGGTTCCTTAGCTGTGAACAGCTCCTGTGGCCAGCTGGGAGGTGCAGCTGCACACGGAGGACAGGAAGGGCAGCAGCCTCGTGAGCCCCCGCGGCAGCCGGCGTTGTCCTATCCTGTGTGGCAGGCTTCGAACTGGCTTGAGGTGACCCTCACCAATGCCTGCAAACACAGTGTGCCTTTTTTTCTTTCCCTGTTGGTTTGAGGGACAGACACATAGAGACAGAGAAGCACCAACTAGTTGTTCCATTTAGTTGTGCTCTCATCGGTTGCTTCTCATATGTGCCCTGACCACAGGTCAAATCTGTGACCTCAGTGCCCCGGGGCAGTGCTCTATCCACTGAGCCACCTGGCCAGGACCCACAATGTGTCTGTGAGGACAGCTCGCAGGGAGCCTGTCATGCACACAGGGTATCACAGGAATAACTCTCAGCGTCAATGACGTCAAAAGAACTAAACAGAAGGGACAGCCAGCCACCAGGGGGTAAATGACTAGCTGGTCACCCTTGCTGCTGCGCACGCACACTGAAAATCCTGTGGGACACACACACACACACACACACACACACACACGTCCTGGGCCCTGGCCCTGGCCCGTGACACCCTCCCTGGAGCTCTCCTGCCCCTGGACTTCATTGTGTGAGTCCAGCTGGCCCCTCCGGGGACTGAGTGGTAAGCCCAGAGAGGGTGGTGAGCCACCCCAGGCTGCTCAGCCGGCGTGTGCCCGTGGGGTTGGGAGCCCAAGTCTGCCACTAACGGGGCCTCTGCTGTCTCTTCTCCCGCAGGCTGTTTCCTCTGCGGGAGCTAGGGGTGAACTGGCATGCCAAGCCCCTCACGCAGCGGGAGATCGAGGTGAGCCGCGGGCGGTGTGGGAGCCGGGAGACCCCTCCAATTACCTTCCCTCTAAAGTGGTCCTTGCCCCCGCCCCGCGCGCCCCTCACAGACCTCTGCTGTGGGAGTCCAGGCAGCAGCTAGCCTGTGTCCCCCCGTGGTTGGGGCCGGAGCAGGATTCCAGTCCCCCCAAAGGCCCGGCAGTGGGGAGCCACAGAGCATCTTGGGAGGTGTGACATGGTCCGAGGGGACGGTGGGCATTTTCTGCCCCGAGCCGGCCCTGGGAGCCCCCTAGCCCCCTAAGCTTTCACCAGCAGCTCAGGGAATTCCTCGCAGAACTAAAATGGACACGTCAGGCCCTGGCGAGCTGGTAGCAACACTCCAAGGAAAGAGACAGTTACACTAAGGAGCCTCAGGGCTCCTTCACCCTGAAAGCCCGAGGTCAGGTCTTGAGATGAATCAGGCCGGCGGGAGGCGGCCCCTGAGCGCGGGCTAGCCTCAGCTGCTTTCCAGGCGTTTAAAGGCTGCAAGGAGGCCAGCGCGCGGTTCGTCCAGGCCTATGAGCTCATGCTGGGGTTCTACGGGATCGAGCTCGAGGACCGAGACACGGGCCGGGTGCGCCGTGCCCAGAACTACCGGAAGCGCTTCCAAAACCTCAACTGGTGAGAACCGCCCGCTCAGGGCTGGCGCCCCCACGGCTGAGCCCCCCACAGCTGAGCGGGGAGCAGGTCTCAGGTTGAGGAGGGGGCGGAGCTAGGGGGCGGAGCTAGGGTTCGGGCT
Organism: Saccopteryx bilineata; assembly: GCF_036850765.1. NCBI lineage: Eukaryota > Metazoa > Chordata > Mammalia > Chiroptera > Emballonuridae > Saccopteryx > Saccopteryx bilineata. The sequence continues at coordinate 210,129,615 of NC_089495.1, forward strand.
AGTGTCCGCGGAGCATTTCTGCGGAGGGAGCAGCAAGTGACTGAGGCTCTGAGCACCCTCCTTCCTGCTTGCAGGGTGGGGGTGGTCTCTACCTGATGGGGGGGGGGGGGCTAACGAAGGTCCCACTTGTCAGTGTGGCTTCTTAGCTGTGTTCTGCTACCCACGTGGCTGTGGGTCAGGCGGCCCACTGGGCTGGGTCGCCAAGCCCCCATTGAGAAGCACTGTCGGGAGGAGACGCAAGGGGTGAATCTGCTCCTGGCACAACATACTGGAGCCGCTCCGACCCTCCTCCAGCTCTGTGGGGGCAGGGGGTGTGCCATGGGTCCAAGGGAGCGGAGGATAGAGGACGCACCACCATCCCCGCCCACCCCAGGCTCCCAGAGGTCTGGAGGTGCGGGAGGACGGGGGAGGGCCCCGGCGGAGACTCGCCCCCCAGCGCCCTCTCCCCACCCCGCCCCCCAGGAGGTGCGGGAGGACGGGGAGGGCCCGGCGGAGACTCGCCCCCCAGCGCCCTCTCCCCACCCCGCCCCCAGGCACAGCCACAACAACCTCCGCATCACGCGCATCCTCAAGTCGCTGGGCGAGCTGGGCTTGGAGCGCTACCAGGCGCCGCTGGTCCGCTTCTTCCTGGAAGAGACGCTGGTGCGCCGGGAGCTGCTGGGCGTGCGGCAGAGCGCGCTGGACTACTTCGTGTTCACCGTGCGCTGCCGGCGCCAGCGCCGCGCGCTGCTGCGCTTCGCTTGGGAGCACTTCCGGCCGCGCAGCAAGTTCGTCTGGGGGCCCCCCGGCCGGCTGCGGAGGCTCAGGCTGCGCTCGCCGCCCCGCGCGCCCGCGCCGGCGGGCCCCAGGCAGGCCGAGGGGAAGGAGAGCCCCGGGGACCCCCTTCCCGAGGGCGGGGACTGTGTGACTGCCGAGCCCCAGCTGCTCAGCGACGAGCCCCAGGAGAAGGGAACCCGAGAGAAGGAAGCGCAGGAGAGGGATCGGGGAGAGGAGGTCGGGAGCCGAGGGCAGGAGGGGCCGGAGTCTTCGAGCCCCCAGGAGAGCAAGAAGAGGAAGCTGGAGGTGAACCTGCGGGAGCAGCCCCACGGGGAGCCGGGCTCCCAGAGCGCCTCGGAGGTAGAGAAGATCGCCTTGAACCTGGAGGGCTGCGCCCTCAGCCAGGGCAGCCTCGGGGCGGGGACGCAGGAGATGGGCAGCCAGGACCCGGGGGAGACAGAGCAGCCCTGTCCCCCGTCCCCGGAGGCCAGGGAGGCCGAGGACGAGGTGAGGAAGCGGAGGAAGGTGGACCAGATGCCGGCCCCCTCCGAGGGCCCCGAGGCAGGAGTGAGGGAGAACGGGAAGCAGGAGGGGCAGGCAGAAGGCCAGGGGTCGCCTGAGCAGGGTGCCCCCAGGAGCGCAGCCCCTGCGGAGGCGGTGCTGGAGGCCGAGCCCCAAACGCCTTAGGCATCTGGATTCCAGCGGGCGTCCTGGCCTGGCCCTGTGCTGGGGAGCCGGGTGGCCAGCTCTTCTCAGCACCCATCAGCACTGGCCTCTCCCTGGTGGTCACTGCGGCTGCTGGAAGCACAGGTCCCCCTGGGAAGGCCAAGGATTCCAGAATCCTTACCTCGACATCATCTGCTGCTTCCCTCCCCTCTTCCGCCACTGACCCCGTCTTTGTAAATTGGCCCTGAAGGGCCTGGGGGTAGGAGTGGGATTCATTTTCTTAGTCTGGTGCCGAGGCCTTTTCTGAATAAACTCGTTTTACTAAAAGTGTCTTGGCGTGGACAGTGGACCTATGGGTGGCCAGGGTGCTGTGGGCTGGTTTCGTGAACGACGCTGCTCTCTGGACTCTGGCCGGCTATGGCACTGCTGTGCCCATACCCCCAAAGCATCCTGACCACAAACCTCCCAGAGCTCCTGCAACTGGACAGCTGGTCCCTTGACTGCCTTTTGTCACCAGTTCAAGAGTACGACTGGGGGCTCATGCAGTCCCCTTGAATAAGTGGAAGGAGCAGTATTCGGGTGTGACTAGGGTCTGGACCATGCCTTCGCCGACCCTGATTCTGGGGGCAGTAATGTGCTTTGGGTGCAAACAACACAGCAGTGTTCTCTGTGGCTGCCCCTGCCCTGCCAGGACCCTATTGACCCCTCCAACCTGGTGAGGGCACTGCACCCCCTCTTCGAGCAGCTCCTCTCCATGTGACAGGGTCCTGGGCCAGGACATCTTCCTTCCTGACACTGTTGTGAGGGGCTCTGCAGAGGGCCACACGCGTGCCTTTGCACACAGGAAGTGATATGCTCAGGCCTCTCGGGGAGAAGGAGGGAGCAGGGCAGGATCTGGGTTCCTTTTCATGAAAAGCATTGATGACCTAGGGTGTGACCAACAAAGTGGAAGTCATTTTGAAGGGAAGAGACCCTGAGTTATAACTTGCATCAGCGATGGAGTGGGGGAGGGGTATGTCCTTTCCAGTTTCTTTGACAGAGGCCAAACTAAGCACTGATGTGGGCGGGCTTTGGACACCAGGAGTCACGGACCCCAGTGGTCAGGGTCCCCAGGAGAGAGCACTGTGGACCTCCAGTTCAGGTGGAGAAGGTTGAAGCCAGAAGAAAACCCCATTGGAGTCACTCTGGGGGAGGGGGGAGGGCGGGTGGTCTGTGCCCAGCAGTGGGGACCTGAGAACAAGCAGGCAGCTCCAGTCCACTGACCCCCAAGCTTTGACCCCCTGCCCCCCAGCCCCAGACCACAGCAGCTGTCCGTGGGGAGGCCGTTTCCCAGCAGCAGGATGGAAGGGTCTCCTAGGAGCTGAGGGTGGGTTTGCTGGGGTTGGTGGAGCAGGGAGCCAGGTACCAGGTGGCTCCCCTGATTGAGGCAAGGCCAGCTGAGCTTCCTCAGGAGCTGTGGGGCCGGGTGGGAGGGGCTGAGCAGGGGAGCTGGTGGTGGGAACCAGTCTTGCTCCCCAGGCCCTGGGCGTGGCGTGGGGTGGGGTGGCATGGGGTGGGGTAGGGTGGCTTCCCCCAGCCCCCTGCTGTCTGCGTCTGTCCGTCTGTCTCTGGGGACGTCCTAGCTCATGCTCTGCTGGAGGGCGGGAGCTCTTCCAGCTCTGCCTTCCCAGGTGTAATTCCCACCCGCCCTCCCCTGTGAGTCTGACCAGTAGTGAAGCCAGTTTCTAGGGAGCCAGGGGCTTCCCTGTGGCTCCCTTTCCTGGATCACCTGCCACCTCCCCTCTGAATTCGCATCCTCTCAGAAGTCCCGAGTTCCCACCTGTGGAAATGAAGCTGACAGTGGCCACAGCGCCGCCTGCAGGCTCAGGTCCCTGGGGCTGGGCCTGAGTGACCTGGATGTTGGGGAGGCCCCTAGGGTGGCCATGGCGGCCTCCTGGCCCCAGGTGCTGCCCCTTCCACTCCCCAAGGATATAATCAGAGCTTGCCCAAACCCCGGGATCCCTCAGCTGCCTGAGGCTTGTGAGAAAGGGAACACCTGACAGCTCAGCCAGCCATTGAGCTCCTGTCCGTCCCAGGTTCGCCCCAGCCCCCACTTTGCTCTCTCTTGGGGTGAGGAGTGCCAGGGGACCCCTCAGTATGAAGTTTAGGATATGGCCCCCAAGACGGGAGGCGTTCCCAGGACAGCGGGCACACCGTAGACTTTTGCCCACAGTAGGGGCCCACACCAGGAGCCAGGGCTGTGGTGGGGACGGCTGTGGGCCCTGGCACAAGGCGCTCACCCTCTCTGGGGGGTCTTCCCCGGGCCTTGGGCAGCCTGGGTCCCGCTCAGGGCCTGGGGAAGGGTAGGCGGCTTCCAGATCCCATTTCTCAGACTAAAGCTGCCCCTTCCCCGAAGAAGTTCTTCGATGTGGGACTCTCCACAGCCTGGGTGAGGAGCTGGGGAGAAGAGAGCGTCTTTCTTTTTTGCTAAAAGGTGTATGTGTGTAACTCACCAGTCCAGGATAATTTTAACTCAGAGACTGGCCAAAAAAATACCACAGGTTGCTCCTCCCTCCCGGAGCGGCACTGGTGGCCGCGGAGGAAGCCCCCTCCTGCCCAGGTGGGCCCCCCGCTGAATGGGGGGCTTGTGCACAGCGCAAGGGGCGGGAACTGGCGACCTGCCCGCCACCCGCCCCGCCTTCCCAGCCCCGAGCCCCAGCCTGGCCGCCGCCGCCGCCGGCAGCACCGCTCAGAGCGCGTGCAGCCATGGCCGGAGCCCCCACGCTGGCTCTGCTCCTGCTGGGGCAGCTCCTGGCCGCGACCGTGACGGAGGCGCAGGTGAGCACAGCGGTGCGGGGGAGCTGGGTTCACACCCGCAAACAGCGGAGTGAGGGGCAGGGGCAGGGATCTCCTCTCAGACATCCGGCAGCGCGGCCCCGGGACGACCCCCACCCCACCCCCACCCCGGCCACCCTGGACCAGCCAGCGGACGAGCCTGGGATGCCGACAGTGGGCACAGACTTGTGGCAGCCCCCAGGCTGAGCCCCCACGGACACCAGGACTCCTCAGGATGAGCCCAGAAGGCTGCCTGGTTCCTCTGCAGTCTGGGGTCCAGCCACTGCCAGGGACACACAATGTCGCCTTTGTTCCCTGAGGCTCCGTGCGGGCAGGGCACAGCCCCTCCTGGCTGACAAATAGGCAGCAGACACACTGCCACAGGGGTCTCTGCAGCCATCTGGGGTCATGGGCCCCTGTGACAGGCCCCAGAGCTACTCAACCAAGAAAGAGGGATGCTCCACTGGGGGGGTACCCACTTTGAGGGGGAGGGGTGGAAAGTCCCAGGTGCCTAGTAACATTTCTCCATTTCAGAAAATGGGACCTCGAGGCCCCCCTGGTCCCCAAGGGCCACCTGGGAAGCCAGGCAAGGATGGCATCGATGTGAGTTTGGGGTGTGGGAAGGGGGCGGGAAGTTTTTGTGGGGTTCTAGCTCAGGTCCCAGCCTCTCCAAACCACTAGGCCTGATGAAGAGAAAAAGAAGTCCCACTTCCCAGGGCTAAGTGACATTGGGGTGATGAGCCAACACCCCTGTGACCTGTGAAATGGGACAAAGAAGACCCTTGTTCCTACTCTGGACACAGCCCACAGGAGTCGCGTTCCCGGGGTGGGACTGGGAGGGGCTGCACGGTGGTCTGTGGACTGGACATGCGGGTACAGAGGTGTATCTCCGGGTCCCCGGGGTCTGCGGGGGCTGCTGGGAGCTGCAGCCTGCCTTGGCCCACCCGCGCTGCACCCGGATAGGTGCCCCAGGCCACCACTGGGGAGGCAGCCGACAGCCTGCAGCTGGGGTGAAGACCACCCCCTCCAGCCATCTCCAGGAAAGGCAGGGGCCCCCTCCAAGGAGTCTTCTCACCCATATTATCCCCAAGTGGAGCCCCCCTGACCAGTCCTCAGCCTCCCTCTGAGTCCCTAAGGCCCTGCCTGGCCACAGATGGCCTTGATCCTCCCCCTTGACCTACCTGGACCCCACGCCTCTCCCCCCCAGGCTGGGCACCTGTCACCCCAGGGATTCCAGCCATCATTCCTCCTGATGTTGCTACTCAAAACGTGGCCTCAGTTAAAGGAGTTCTGGCCTCGTGGTCCTGGGGGGGGGAGACCTGAGTTGCCTTCCTGTGCCTCTGTGGGTCTGGGCTGCCCCCTCTGACCTGGGGGGGTAGGAGGGGAGGCAGGAGGCCCCTCAGACCCCCACAGACCCCCCTCAGACCCCCACAGCCCCCTCTCAGACCCCCACAGCCCGCTTTCTAAAGTGTTTCAGGCCAGTGGAGGGCTAGGGCTTCATGACACTTCCTCCTTGTTTCTGGGGGTCGGGTCCCAAAGAGCTGTGGGCCAAGCTGGGGCGGAGTCCCCGCCTGTCCAGTTTGCCCCTCTCCCCAGAGTCTGCCTTGGTGCCGGCCCTAGAGGGGAGGTGCCTCTAAATGTGGACGAGGGGGTGAGGGGCTCCCATCTTGTCTTCTGGGACAGGGCTTCTGGGGTCCAGCTCTGCTCCCCTGGGCAGGGTCTTCAGGGGACTCTTGGTCACATAGGGGGGGGTCTCCCCCTTTGCAGGGAGAAGCTGGCCCTCCAGGTCTACCTGGGCCCCCGGTGAGTATTCTGGCTGTGGAAAGGGAGGGCGGCCCCTTCAGTCTGGAGACAGGGGTGGGCCTGACACAGAGGGGTCATTGACACCCCTTCCCACCACACTGGGCCCTGAGTCACAGAGGGGCGGCCTCAGAGCAGGGGCTGGGCCAGGAAGAGGGTGGGAGGGACTGTATGTGTGTATGGGGGATTCTGCATGTCCGTGGGCAGGTCTGGCTTTGAAGCTTTGCTTGGACCAGTGCCCGGGCAGGGCAGGAACACAGCCCCGCAGGGTAGCTGGTCAGCAGTCCCACAGCGAGCCCTCACAGAGCTGCTCAGGCCCAGAATTGAGGGTCCTGGGCTCACTGGGGGTCCCACAAAGGGCCCATCAGCCCTTAGCTGGGAGGCTGAAGTATCCCGGTAGATGTCCTACAGACATGACTAAGTAAGGGGGCAGCTGGAAGGAGAAGCCTTCCAGGGACCAGTGAGGGGTGGACGCGTGACCCCAGATGGGTAGGGTCTTCAGGACACAGCCAGGGCTGGGCCTTGGTGGGGAGGGGCCCCTCTTGGGTTGTGGCGTGGTGCCCCACTTGGAAGATGCTTGTTTTCTTGGTGAAGGCCAGGACTCTCAGCTGGCCCCTTCCTCACGCCTCTGCCCTTACCCCACAGGGGCCAAAAGGGGCTCCTGGGAAGACAGGGAAACCAGGAGAGGCGGGGCTGCCCGGACTTCCCGGAGTGGACGTGAGTGTGGAGTGTGGGGTGCTTACCCGGGACCCTGCCTCCTGTGAGGCCCCGCCCCTCCTGTGAGGCCCCCTCCCCTCCCCTGAACCCCTCCCCTCCTGTGAGGCCCCCTCCCCTCCCACGAGCCCCTCCCCTCCCCTCCCACGAGCCCCTCCCCTCCTGTGAGGCCCCTCCCCTCCCACGAGCCCCTCCCCTCCTGTGAGGCCCCTCCCCTCCCATGAGCCCCTCCCCTCCTGTGAGGCCCCTCCCCTCCCCTCCCACGAGCCCCTCCCCTCCTGTGAGGCCCCTCCCCTCCCAAGAGCCCCTCCCCTCCTGCGAGGCCCCCCCTCACCCTTTGAGCCCCCACTCCCCTCCCGCCCCGGGCCCTCCCTCGCCAGCTCTGGGGAGTCAGGGTTAATTGCTGTCCTCCAGCTGGGCCTGCTCAAGCAGGAAAGCCTAAGTCTGATGTCCCAGCAGGGGTCCCTCGGCCTCTATTCCAGGGCCTGGTCTGGTCAGGGCCCCGGCAAAGGACAGAGCCCGCTCACAGCAGAGATGAGTGCCCCGCCCCCCGGCTCTGCTTAGCTGGGAACAGATGCCCATCACCCAGGCCCCTCCGAGCCCCAGCCGTGCAGTGGTCATCAGGGGCACAAGGCCTGGTCCCGAGACCACAGTGAGCTCTGCGAGGACTGGAGGGGTCAGAGCATTGGGCTCTCCAGCCTGCTGGAGCTCCAGACACTGGCTTCCTGCTGGCTGGAGACACTGGGTGGACAGTGGACGGCCAGGAGAGGAAGGTGCCAGGCCTGAGGGTCTTCTTAGCAGTTCTGAACTCGGTTTAGTTTAGGGAAGAGCCCGTGGCTTCCCCTTCCACGCCCCACACAGGGGAGGGAGGCACATCCTTTCCACGTGACCCCTCCAGTCCTCACCTCCCTCCCCAGGGTCTGACCGGTAGGGAAGGACCGCCTGGATCCAAGGGCGGCCCCGGAGAACGGGTAAGTGCCAGCACCGCAGGCGACAGCTTGAGCTCAGAGCTGAGGACGGAGCCAGGGGGCCAGGCTGGGCACCGGTGTCCACAGGGCCGTGGGGCTGGCGGCTCTGAGGGCAGCTGCCGTGGCTGGGACGGTGGGGCCTTTGGTGTCCAGGGGGATGGGGAGGGTGGGAGAGGGTAGATGGGCTCCAGGCTTTCTGCAGGGAGCCTCGGGTGGGCAGGGACATGGAAGGACAGTGGCCTTTGCTAAAGGATCCTGTCTTCGGGATGCTAGTCTACAGGAGGACCAGTGGGGCTGGGCAGGTAGATAGGGCCTCGCTACCCGAGCTTGTGGGCTCCTTCCCATGGGCCGAGGTGGAGGTCTCAGTGACCCCTGGGGCAGGTTGACTGGAGGGGTTCCTGGAGGAGTGGGCACAGGCCCTTCAGGTAGGCACTGGGCTCCTTTCTTTCCACATTTCTTTTAAGTGGCATCTCACGAACGCTGTGTGTCGGCAAAGGACAGGTCCCAGGTCCCTGGGGCATCGAGGTCGCACCCCCTAACTTCCAGGGCCTCAGTCTTCTGTGAAATGGGGCCCCTTCCTCAGAGGAGCTGCCGGGTGAATTCGAGGAGGGAGGGAGGGGAACAGGTTTGCAAACAAGAGGAGGGGGTGACTGGGCCCAGCCTACCTCTGACATAATTTCCTTCTGCAGGGAAGCCTGGGACCCCCAGGGCCGCCCGGGCTTGGGGTGAGTACCATGTCCCCCTGGTGGGAGTTTGAGGAGCTGGAGGGTCTGACTGGGGTGGGGCTGCTGTCCCTCTGGACCGGGTCCTGGGCGTTGTCTGGGGAAGCGGGGGTCTTCCCCACACCCACCGAGTCATCTCAGGGGGAGGGTGTGGGTCGGGCACACATGTCCTGTCCCGGCAAGCACTGACCTCGTGTTTGGCTTTGCAGGGTAAAGGCCTCCCCGGACCCCCTGTGAGTATCCACAATCCTCGAGCCCCCTTCCCCAGCATGCCCACCGCACCCAGAGCCACACTGGCTGCCGGGTCCCAAACCAGGGCTGGGGCGGGGCTTCTGGGGGGGACAGAGACCTGGCCGCTGGCCCAGAGGCTCCGCCCGTGTGGGCATTGGGGAGCTGGCCCTGCACCCCCCGGGATGCCCGATGCCCTGGGAGGCAGACTCCCACCTCTTCCTTCTTTGCCCCCAGGGAGAGGCAGGAGTCAGTGGGCTCCCAGGTGGATTCGGCCTCCGGGGCCCCCCGGTGAGTGGCTGACCCAGACCTTCCCCCCACGGCTGGGAACAGGCACCTTGCCTGCCTGCCAGGACCCTGGAAGTCGACTACCAGGGGCTTTCTCAAACTTCTACCCTCCCCTCCCCTCTCCCTTCCTCCTCCTTCCCTCCCCTCTTTCCTTTCCTTGTGGGAGCCCTGGCTGACATACAGGGATAGGGACAGGGACAGGGACAGTCCTGACCTCGGAAGCACAGACACTAGAACAAAGTGGGGGGGGGGGTAGGCGGGGCTTGGAGCAGGCCCCCAAGGACACAATGCAGAAAAGTTTCTCTCTGGAAGTAGCTGGTTACCTCACCTCAGGGAGGGGCTGGTCCTGCTGCATCTAAGTCATAACCCCCACCCCCACCCCAGGGACCGTCTGGACTCCCAGGCCTGCCCGGCCCTCCAGGACCTCCTGGACCCCCTGTGAGTACTGGGCAGGGGGCTGCAGGCGTGGGAGACTGCAGAGGGGGCTTGACTCCTCTGTCCCTGAGCACCCCCCATCCCCGGCCCCCACCAGCCTCAGGATCTGCACGCACACTCTCCAGCCTGAGTCCGGGGCTGAAGTAGAGACTTGGGGACAGTCAGGACTCGGACCTGGTGGCCACCCCCCTCCCCAGGCCAGGTGGTTTCTGTCATCGTCATGTGCCCTGCAGGCGGGCCAGCAGCACGAAGCACTGGCCCCATTTGGGACGAGGGGCCTGACCCCCTGGGGGTCACTCCCGGTGGTGGGCGTGTGGGCAGTGTCACAGTCAGCCGTCTCTGTGTTCCAGGGTCACCCAGGGGTCCTCCCCGAAGGCGCTACTGACCTCCAGGTGGGCATTGTTTGTGGAGGGGGCTGGGGTGCCTGTCTTGCTTAGACGAACCTTGGGACCCGCCTGTGCCCTCCCTGCGCGAAGGCAGGGGATGGGGTCCGGGCACCGCCTCTCCCCTGCCCTCCGCGCCCACCTCTAGCCGCCAGTCCAGCCCTGCATGGGCCCCAAGCAGCAGGAGAATCCAAATGAGGCAAAACCCAATCATACACAGTCCAGCGCCTCCGCCCAGCCACACCTCCAGGGCCCTGGGCCATGTGGGGCCGGTGTCGGTGGGACTGAGCACGGCAGACAGAAGGTGCCCCTTGCAGAAGCTTCCGGACTAGAGTCTGGGGCTCGCTGTTCTCTTGGCCTTGAGCTTCCTCGTGCGTGTGCGTGTGTGTGTGTGTGTGTGTGTGTGTGTGTAAAAGGGACGTGTCTGGGGCGGCCTGGCCTCTTGCTCCTCCCTGTGTGGCTGGACCCGGTCAGCCTCTGGCCTCCGCTGAGCTGGGCCTGGCTTGCGCTTTTGAAGGGAGAGCCAGAGTCTGGTTCACCCTGGGGGGCTGTCGGCCAGCCCTTCCCGCCCCTATCCCCGTCCCGGATTCCAGAATGAGGACCATGGCTGAACCTCTGATCGGTCCGTCCTGGCAGGGCTGGGGCTGAGGTGTGTGTGGCCCCGGTTCTGTGCCAGATCAGCGGTGGAATGATCGAGAATCCTCACGCCCACCCCCTTCACCCTCCGCAGAGGGTGGAGCACCAGTCTGTGCCCCAGGGACACGTCCCTTCCTAAAGCCCCTTTGTGCACCGAGATGGGCTTGGAGCTCCCCGCAGGGGGACGGGCCTGGATGAAGGTCCCTTTGTGAGGCACAGACACTCCTGAATGGCCGCGCCTGCGGAGCGTCTGCACCGGGGGCTGAGAAACCGGAGCTGGGCTGTGAGGAGGAGGCCCGGGGGTTGGCGCCGTCCTGGTCTGGCTCCCACAGAGCCTGTGGCCAGCCCTGAATGAGGCCCTGTCTGGGGTCCCAGGAGGTCCAGCATGGTCTGTGGCCCCCCCTCACGTGCAGACCGGCCCATCTCTGGGCCCCTGGGTGCTGAGCCGAGGGCCAGGGTCCTGCTCAGAGCTGCCCTGAGCCCCTGTTGTCTGGGAGGGGTCTGACCGCTCTGTGTTTTGACAGTGTCCAGCCATCTGCCCGCCAGGGCCCCCCGGTCCCCCAGGAATGCCAGGGTTCAAGGTGAGTGGTGGCCACCAGGTGACTCGGACCCACCTACCTCCATGCCCTGCAGGAAATAGTCCAGCCCCTACGTGGGGGGGGGGGATCAAAGTTCAGATAAGGGGACTGGCCCCCCACCCTGCCTGGGACCTTCCTTACTCTGCCCCCATATCACCCCTGCTGATTGGCTGGGTGCTGGTATGGTCAGGCCTGAAATTCCCTTTCCGGGTCCAGCTGTGCCCCAAAACCCGGTTTCCTGGCTCCCCCACCGGGTCTTGGCTCAGGGCCGCTTAGGGGTGGGAGCAGGCTGTGACATCACCTACCACTGGCTTGCAGGGACCCACTGGCTACAAAGGGGAGCAAGGAGAAGTGGGCAAGGACGGCGAGAAGGTACACGGGTGGTGGAGGGTTGCCCGCTCGGGGGTGGCAGCTGGAGGGGGGGCCCGGGGGTGAGGGGTGAGGGGGTGGGGCTGGCGGCACCGGGCACACACCCTGGCTGAGCGGCTGCTGTGTGCACCTGCCCAGCGGGCCTGGTGTCCCAGAGCCAGCTGGTCTGAGGCAGGGTCTCTGGATAAACCCACCCCAGCCAGCTCGGGCAGGCCCCACTGGTGGCCAGAGGAGACTGGCTTCAGTCTGTGCCATCCTCCCCCTCTTGGGCATCTGACCTTCCTCACCCTCACGCTGGGTGAGGCCGGGTGCCCTCCAGCATGACGGGGGCGGCCAGACCGCCAGGTAGGAAGCAGAGGGGCGACCCCAGCTGCAGGTGGAGGCCTCTGGGAAGAGGCTGAGGCTGAGGCTGAGGCTGTGGGGCGTGGCTCCACCCCTCTGCGGGAGGGAGGGCCGGGCAGCGGGCCAGGGAAGGGGCTGGGAGGCCTTGGGGCTGACCCAGCAGCCACCACTTTCTCCGCCTCCCCTGCAGGGTGACCCCGGCCCTCCTGGCTCCCCCGGCATCCCCGGAACAGTCGGGCTGCAGGTGAGTGGGGGAGGGGCTGGACAGGGGTGAAGATGCGGGATGGGAGCCCCTTGGGCAGCTCGGGGCTGCAGCGGACAGACTACCAACCCCCAGAACCGAAGGTGGCTGAGGCCCCACCCCGCAGGCTGACCCCAGGGTTCAGGGCCCCGCCCCTCCATGGCCCCGCCCCCTCCAAGGCCCCGCCCCCTCCGGGGCCAGAGCTAAGGCTAGGGGTCTCCCAGGGAAGCCACCAGCACCCTCAGTGGCTCCCAGGAGGAGTTCAGGCCCAGGGACTGTGGCCTGGGCTGCATCTCCAGCTCTCTCCCTGCAGGGCCCTCGGGGGCTCCGAGGACTGCTAGGGCCGCTTGGGCCTCCCGGGGATCGGGTAAGTCGGCCAGCTCCCCACTGCCTACCCTGTGGGGGGTGGGATGCGGGGGCCACACAGATGGGCCTCCCTTCGCTAGATCATTTCCAAAGCTGGGGAGCATGGCTTCTGTACTCAGGCCCAGGAGGGGTGCTTGGGACCAGTGGGTGGCTGACTGCGGAGGGGCCACGCAGATGGAGCAGGGCCCTCGGTGGCGTGCTGGCCAGGCTCCAGAGGTGGGGTCCAGGTGTCACTTCTTTCCCATAGGGTCCCATCGGGTTCCGAGGACCGCCCGGGATCCCAGGACCGCCCGGGAAAGCGGTATGTGTGAGTCCTGGGGGGGGTGGAGGGTGGCCAGCGCAGGCCCAGGCTCTCGTCCCCTTCCCTCTTCCTCACTGAGAGGCGTCCCCTTCCCTCTTCCTCACTGAGAGGCGTCCCCTGCCCTCTTCCTCACTGAGAGGCGTCCCCTGCCCTCTTCCTCACTGAGAGGCGTCCCCTGCCCTCTTCCTCACTGAGAGGCGTCCCCTGCCCTCTTCCTCACTGAGAGGCGTCCCCTGCCCTCTTCCTCACTGAGAGGCGTCCCCTGCCCTCTTCCTCACTGAGAGGCGTCCCCTGCCCTCTTCCTCACTGAGAGGCGTCCCCTGCCCTCTTCCTCACTGAGAGGCGTCCCCTGCCCTCTTCCTCACTGAGAGGCGTCCCCTGCCCTCTTCCTCACTGAGAGGCGTCCCCTGCCCCACTGGGCTGAGCCAGCTCTTCCCGGGGCTGCGTTCTGTGGGGCACACCTGGGTGGCGAGTCTACCAAAGGAGTCTACTTGTCCTCCTTGGAAGGTGTGCATTCCTTCTCGTTCTGGACCTTACCTGAGGCGTGGTCAGCATCCCTCCGGCCTCTGTAGCCCTCAGCAGCATCGTGCTGTCACCTCTGACCACTTCCAGGCGACCCCGGCCAGCCACCCCTCAGTCTGGCTCTGCCGCCTGCTTGAAGTGTGAACCCTGTCCCTCTTTGTCATTCCAGGGTGACAGAGGCGAGAGGGGCCCACAGGGGTTCCGCGGCCCCAAGGGCGACCTTGTGAGTGAGAGAAGGGTCCCTCCTCGGAAGAACCCGACCTCCGGAGATGGGGGCGGACACGCAGAGGGCACGGCTGGGGGACATGGGGGAGGCGCCCTTTCCTGAGGGTAGGGGGGCTGGGCCTGCCTGGGAACCCTCCACCCCCATTTCCCCAGCTGCTCCTTGGGGCTGCTGTCATCCGACAAGCTCCCCCTACGAGTGGCTGGGCTGGGGCCCCAGGACTAGATTCCTGGGTGCAGTGCTGGCCACTGACTGACCCCATCCACAGGCCCTGGGCAGCAGCCATGCCAAGGCTGCCCAGCTGTGAAATGAAATCACTCAGAGCAAACAACTCTTGGGTTAAGCAAACAAACATAAGTAAAGCCGAGAGGTGATTAAGCAACTAAAGTGACCGTCCCCAAACTAACTGGCATTCGCCTGCGGACGCCTCCAACCCAACCAGTTCTTTTCCCGACTGAGTCCAGCCGTCAGAGGCCCACGAGGTGGCCACCCCATGCTGCAGTGTCCACAGGGTCCCTGGCACTCAGGATGGACCCACACAGCTGTTCCCCGGCCAGAGCTCAGTGTCTAGCCTCCAGAGTGGTGGGCAGGGAGGGCACTTGCATGGTCTGCCCGAGGCCGCCCACCCGGGCACCCACCTTTTGCACCCACACATCCTTGTCCCGGCTAACGCCCCCACTCAGCCCTGACCCTCTCAGAGGAGAGGCCCTGGTGTGTCCCCCCCCCCGACTAGTTCCGCCCGGGAACTAGTGAGACAGTCTGGGAAGAACAGCCTTCATGATTCCAACGGCAGTGGCTTGCATATCATTTTAGGGCAGGCCTGGTCCCAAAGGTGTCCCCGGAGTGGCTGGGCCAGGAGGAGAGCCGGTGAGTCCCTGCGGCCGCCGCAGTGCGGAGCAAACGCTGCTGTCCCCACACGGGGTGGACTGTCCCCACACGGAGTGGACTGTCCTGCCTCCCCTGCTGTGTGTGCTGTTGCTGTCGGCCAACTCGACACTTCCTGTCTCTGCCCTGTGTCCCCGGGGTCCCCGGACGTGGGGCCCACAGTGGGCTCTACACTCCCCTGTCATTCTCTGGGAACACGTCATGGCTGACCAGCCCCCCGCATTTCCCTTTTCCTGGGGCCACAAATGCCGTGCCTGTCCTGGCCGTGCTTGTCTGTGTCCCGAGAGCACGTGAGATGCAGGGGGGCGGGCAGGGCTAGCAAACACAGCTGTGGGGCGCCCACCTTTTGCACCCACACATCCTTGTCCCGGCTAACGCCCCCACTCAGCCCTGACCCTCTCAGAGGAGAGGCCCTGGTGTGTCCCCCCCCCCGAGTAGGATGCCTGGGAATGGGGGGCAGGCTGGGCTGAGGCGGGTGAATGGGGGAAACGCAGTCCAGCCACCTTCCCAGACCTTGGCTGTATCCCCAGTTCCAGATTAGTCAAGGGTATGAGGTCAGAAAGGCCTAGGCCCAAATACTGGCTCCCAAGCCTCAGTTTCCCCATCTGTAAATCAGGGCCCCCTCGGGGCTGTCAGGAGTCTGGGTGGGCCCACAGGCGCTGGACCATCAGGGCACACCCTCCCCACCTCTCTCCCCTGCCCCACACCCCCTCGCCTGTGTGGTCTGGGGCAGCACAAGATGACCTGTGGCCCTGAGCAGTGAGGCCAGTTCAGGGTCTGCTGGCTCAGGAGACACAAAGCCAGTGCGGGGAGGCGGGCACGGAACAGCCCGGGCAGGCGACCGGGAGGGCAGCAGGCCTGGGAGGGAAAACGGGGGTGCACTGCCCACTGCCTGCCAGACCTCACCAGCATCTGTCTCCAGGGCATGCCAGGCAAGGACGGCCGGGACGGCCTGCAAGGCCTGGACGGCGAGAAGGTTGGTGCCGGGCCAGCGGCCTGCAGGGGAGGACGGGTCTGCGGGGAGGAGGGGTCTCCCGGGTCTCAGCACCCCGTCACCCCCAAACCTCCCGCAGGGGGAAGCCGGCCGCAGTGGTGCCCCGGGAGAAAAGGGCCCCAATGGGCTGCCGGTGAGTGTGGGGTTCCCGTGGCTGGGCTGGGGGGCTGGGCTGCTGACTGGGGGGCTCGTGCAGGGGGCTCTGCAAAAGGGATCCCTTCACCTTTAGGGGGTGCTCTGCCTCTGGCCTGCGTGCTGCCCTGTGGATTAGGCAGCTCTGACCCCTGACCTCTGTCCCCATCCTGCAGGGTCTCCCCGGACGAGCAGGGTCCAAGGGTGAGAAGGGAGAACTGGTAGGTGGCTTCTCTCTCCAGGGGAGGGGGGGAGGGGAGGGGAGGGGAGGGGAGGGGAGGCCAGCCCAGGGCCCTGGACCGAGGGCTGCAGGCAGGCCCTCAGAGCGCCCCCTTCTGTGCAGGGCAGAGCTGGAGAGCTGGGCGAGGCCGGCCCCATGGGAGAGCCGGGCATCCCTGTGAGTATCCACAACCCCCACCCCCACCCCCGGGTGCACAGACTCTGCTGACACCTCCCTCCCCCTCCCCCCGTGCGCAGGGAGACGTGGGCATGCCCGGGGAGCGCGGTGAGGCTGGCCACCGGGGCTCAGCGGTGAGTGTGTGGGGTGAGCACGGGTGGGGAACTGGTGAAGCAGCCCCATGTGACCCCGTTTCCATGCCAGCTGGGGTGGGATTGGGCAGAGTCTGGGGCGCATCAGTGAGCCAAGTGCATGAAACCCAGGAGCCGTCTGTGCCAGGGGGCAAAGCCGTGACCCCCAGCCGAGGGGCAGCCCCGCCTCCGGCCCCAGGAGGTGTTGTACAAGCTCCCAAGTCCTGTGCCCACCAGAGCTGGGATCGTGCTGACAGCAGCCACAGTGCCCGGCAGCCCTGGGATCAGTTCCTGGCACCGAGTCTGTCTGAGACCTGAGGTCCCAGGCTGTGTCTAACCTGACTTCTCGGAGCCCCCGACTACCCTGTAGGACAGCCCCCACCTCTGTCCCTCACAAGAGGGCCAGATGGCTGGGGACCAGGGGCTGTGTCTGCCCTCTAGGCCTGGGGAAGGTGGAGCTGGACTCACACCTTCCTTCTGACTTGCAGGGGGCTCTGGGCCCGCAAGGCCCCCCTGGAGCCCCTGGCATCCGAGGCTTCCAGGTGAGTGAGGTTTGGGGCCAGGGTTGGTGCCCAGCGAGCCCAAGTGGGCCAGCGATCTGGGGACGGGTCCCTGCTGGGCTCTCTTGTGAGTCCTTACCAGCTTGGTCTTTGTCTATAGGGCTTGAAGGGCAGCTTGGGGGACCCCGGCCTGCCAGGCCCCCAGGGCCTGCGAGGTGGCATGGGCGACCGGGTAAGTGGCTGTCCCAGCAGGGGTGTCCCTGAGGATTCACTGGGTACAAGGTCACCTTGCTTTAACAGAAGCATGAAAACCGTTACTCTAAACTGTGATTGTCACAGCATCTAACTTTTCTAGACTTCCTCAGTGGTCTTCTGACAGCCAGTAGGCTTGCTGTGTGTGTGGGGGGGTGTCTCTGTTGTCTGTGACAGTTGGGGGCCCAGGCGGGGGGTGGGGGTGGTGACCAAATGACCAGGTTCCTGAGGGACTTCTGGGAGGGGACTGTGGTCCTTTCCTGGTATTGGAAACGAGACCAGATCAGAGAGCCCTGCCAGCCAGCCATGTGGTGCTGCCTGACACCCAGGGCCCAGGGGACACACGGAGGGGCCCTGGACAGGAGCTGGGCCTCGGGACTGAGCGTCCGTCCGGGGAGGGAGCACACACCTCTGGTTCCCGAACTCCTCAGACAGCGACTGAGGCAGCCCCCTCTCTCTCTCTCTCTCTCTCTGTGCAGGGCCCAGGGGGAGCCACAGGCCCAAAGGGAGACCAGGTAAGCCGCGGGCGGTTGGGCCAGGTGTGGGGCTGGCCCGGCTCTGAACTCTCTGGGCAACAACTGTCTTCTCTTTTCCTCCCTCCATCTCTGTCCTTGGCTCTCACATGCTCCTTGCTCCTTTCCAGGGGAGAGGACAGCTCTGGGCACCCAGCCACAGAGCCGGACCTGGGACAGGGCGGTCAGCCTCATGTCACCGGCCAGCTCCCGGGCCCCAGAGTAGCAGCCTTGGAGATGTGCTTGGGGGGTGGGCGGCGTGCTCCCTGCTGGGTTCCACCTGCTTTTCCAGGCAGTGCCTTCCTGCCCGGACTCCGGGTGGGTGGGCCTGCGCCCTGCTGCTGACCCCTAGGCCCAAACCTGATGAGGTTCTGCTGGGAAGAAAAGCCTCTTCAATGTCAACGCCTCACCGGGCCCCACCGAGGTCTGGGAACGGCCTTGGGCAAGAATAGGTCTTCTAACTTTGGGGTGTTGTTTCAGGGCATTGCTGGTTCTGATGGCCTTCCCGGGGACAAAGGTGATCTGGTGAGTGTGATCACGGGGACCTCACTGTTATGAACCCCTGGGGACAGCTGGCCAGGTTCGGGGACCTGCTATAGAGGTCAGCACGTGCAGGTCCCCAGGAAGCGAGGCAGGCCGCTGCCCGTCCCCTGTGCTGTCCTGGGGGGCGGGGGAAGGTGGTCACAAGCCTGTCCCCCTGCAGTGACGCTGGTTACCATGTCACTTCGTCTGTGGCCTTTGGAGTGAATTAGTCACAGTTGAGTTTTTTGGGTTTTTTTAAATATTATTTATTTATTTATTTTAGAGAGGAGAGGGAGGGAGGGAGGGAGGGAGGGAGAGAGAGAGAGAGAGAGAGAGAGAAAGGGAGAGGAGCTGGAAGCATCAACTCCCATATGTGCCTTGACCAGGCAAGCCCAGGGTTTCGAACAGGCAACCTCAGCATTTCCAGGTCGATGCTTTATCCACTGCACCACCACAGGTCAGGCAGTCACAGTTGAGTTTTAACTAAAGAAAACTGCTTCAGCAGAAACCAGAACACAGATTAGACCTAAAATAACATCCTTGAGTTAGTTCACAGACCCACATCTGTCCTGGAGGTCACCGAGGAGGCAGTCGTGGGGTTTTGAGGATCTCACGGGCTCCCATGTGGCCTAGTTCCGCATTAGGCCTTTCCTTCGTCTGGGTGGGATTGAAGTGGCTCAGCCTGGACGTCCTGGCGTCCTAGCCTCTGGCCAAACCTCACGCCCAGTGCAAATTTCTTGAGTCTCCAGCCCAGAGTCTTGGGGGGGGGGGGAGTGGGTGTTCATCAGAGAATCCCCAGACGACCTGACAAACAGGGCCCTGGGAACCCACGTCCCGTTCATCCGACGGGAGGGCACGGGAAGCCCCCGCCATGCTCAGGCTGTGGGAGCCCAGAGCCTCGCTTCTGGCCACGACAGGCGCAGGGCCTGGTGTCCTGGCCGTCACCCAGATGGTGGCTTCCTGCGGAGGCAGCTGGAGAAGGGGCTTGAGGCACAGAGCCCCAGGCACGCGCATGGCCGCAAACACAGAGCGGAACAAATGGGCGACGTAGCAAGAAGTATCGTGGGGAAAATTAGGTCAAGAACATCTATAGACAGAATATAATCTGAGCGATACAAAAACTGGGTCTAGAACAATAAAAGGGGGTGATGTTTCCGCAAATAGCAGTCTCACGGTTTGACATATTTCATCCCCAACTAATAATGTGCTACTTCCCACCCAAGTGGTAACACGCAAGTCACTGACATGCTCGACTCCTCCCACAGGGTCCCAGCGGCCCCGTCGGGCCCAAAGGAGAGGTGAGTGGCTGCCCTGCGGCCCAACGACAGACTGCAGAGGCGCCCATGGGCCTCTGGGGCCGCCAGGCTGGCCTGCCGCGGTGAATGGGCGCCCCTTTGGGAAGTCCTGCGGCCGCTGTGGGGTGGCTGCCCAGACCCGCCTGGTCCTGCTGTCTCTTCCCAGTCTGGCAACCGCGGGGAGCTGGGCCCGAAAGGCATCCAGGGTCCCAACGGCACGAGCGGTGTGGACGGCGTCCCAGGCCCCCCGGGGCCCGTGGGCTTGCAGGGCATACGAGGCATGCCTGGCATCACCGGGAAGCCCGGAGTTCCAGTACGTTCCCTTCCTTTCAGAGTGCCGGGCGGGGGGGGGGGGGGTGTCAGCATGCTCCCCCAGACCCGCGTGCTGACCGACTTTGGGGTGAATTTCAGGGGAAAGAAGCCAGCGAGCAGCACATCAGGGAGCTGTGTGGTGGCATGGTCAGCGGTAAGCACTCATGGCCACATGGCCACAGGGGCCTCTTCCTCACCGCCCCCCAGACCCCTGCACTGACGCCCCCCTGCCCCACGGTCCTGGAGGTCCATGACGGTGCTGCGTGAGGGCCCCACCCACAGGGCCACTTCACGCCTAGTGTCTACTGAACACAGTTACAAGGGACATGTGATGGTGCCCTTTTGGCTTTTTTTTTTTCTTTTTTCTTTTTTTTATTAAGCTGGAAACGGGGAGAGGCAGACAGACTCCCGCATGCGCTCAACCAGGATCCACCCAGCACGCCCACCAGGGGGCGATGCTCTGCCCCTCTGGGGCGTGGCCCTGCAGCAACCAGAGCCACTCTAGCGCCTGGGGCAGAGGCCAAGGAGCCATCTCCAGCGCCCGGGCCATCTTTGCTCCAGTGGAGCCTTGGCTGCGGGAGGGGAAGAGAGAGACAGAGGAAGGAGAGGGGGAGGAGTGGAGAAGCAGATGGGCGCTTCTCCTGTGTGCCCTGGCCGGGAATCGAACCCGGGTCCCCCGCACGCCAGGCCGACGCTCTACTGCTGAGCCAACCGGCCAGGGCTGCCCTTTTGGCTTTGATGGACCAGGTGGACATCTTCTGGCCACTCCAATTCACAGGATTTTTTTTTTTTTTTACAGATTTAGAGAGTCAGAGAGAGGGATAGATAGGAAGAGGCAGACAGACAGAAACGGAGAGATGAGAAGGATCAATCATTAGTTTTTCGTTGCGACACCTTACTTGTTCATTGATTGCTTTCTCATATGGGCCTTGACTGTGGGGCTTCAGCAGACCGAGTGACCCCTGGCTTGAGCCAGCGACCTTGGGGTCTCGAACCTGCATCCTTCCGCATCCCAGTCCGACGCTCTATCCACTGTGCCACCACCTGGTCAGGCCAATTCACGGGATTTTTAAGGAGCTCCAAAAATACCAAGAACCCCTCCCCTCTAGCCTGTGA
Source organism: Saccopteryx bilineata (assembly GCF_036850765.1). Lineage (NCBI taxonomy): Eukaryota > Metazoa > Chordata > Mammalia > Chiroptera > Emballonuridae > Saccopteryx > Saccopteryx bilineata. The sequence goes on from NC_089495.1 coordinate 210,150,015, forward strand.
CTTACTCCGTGGCACGCGGGGGAGACCCAAAAGCATTAGTTACTTTATTCTGAGCAGCGAAAGCCGTTTTCAATGAGTAAAGAAAACTCCTCCTGAGGGGCAGTGTGGCTAGGCCACGCTTGACGTAAAACACCCACCACCGGTAACCCTCTCAGAGTAACCGTGCCCGTCTTTGTTTTGAAAGAACAAATCGCGCAGCTAGCTGCTCACTTGAGGAAGCCGTTAGCGCCAGGATCCATCGGCCGGCCCGGGCCAGCTGGACCTCCGGGCCCACCCGGACCTCCAGGCTCCATTGGTCACCCCGGTGCTCGGGGGCCCCCGGGATATCGTGGTCCCACCGGAGAGCTGGGAGACCCTGGACCCAGAGGTGAGTGCGGTAGCCCCACCACAGTGGCCCACATGGTACTGCAGACATTCATCCCCCCCACACAGAGATGTCCCCTCTGCGGGGACGGGGGAGGGAAGAGAACCCGAGAGAACTCTGGGACCCGAAGCCACCTGGACATGAGCCCCTGGGCATTCTGGCCATGGCCTTGCCCTTGCCCGGCCTCGGTGTCCCTCCACACACGTGTGCCCCTTCCTCTCTCCACACGATGCTCTCAGAGCTGAGCTTGCGCTGGAAACTGCCTCAGGCCCGGCACTGTGAGTCAATTCCTCACTCAGTCCTGCAGGTTTTAACAACTGTTAAAGTGTGACGTTTTCCTGGGATACCATCAGAACGGGGGTGCGGGGGTTGCCAGAACTCGGGGGACAAATAGGCACGCCCCCTTTATACTTAGTAGCGTGCACCTTAAGAAAAAGACAAACGCTGCTCTTGCAAAATTAAAAAATCCAAAACCCATCCTCGGGACGACCAAGAACTAAGAAACATAACTGAGAAAGGAGGTGCAATCCGGGACACGCCCCTCTGTGACCTTACACGGTGGTCCCGTCACGCGGGCGCCTCAGGACAGCTGCTGGACACTGGGCTTTCCCCAAGTGGCCTTTTAACATTTGGTTCATCCTAAAGTGCTACGTTTGTCAGCACAGGTGGCCCGAGGCCCGTCGGGTAACCTCGTGGCCCAAATTAAGAATCTGAAATTCACGATTCCAATGCATTCCAACTTCCTGACTGCAGTTTTGTTTCTGAAGGACAGCTTAGAGACCGAGCAATCTCTTTTTTTTTTTCAAAGTGCTTGAAATTTGCATTTCCTAATGACTAATGATGCTGAGCATCCTTTCATGCACTTTTTTCTTTTATTTGTTTGTTTATTTATTTATTTTTACAGAGACAGAGAGAGTCAGAGAGAGGGACAGACAGACAGGAACAGAGAGATGAGAAGCATCAATTATTAGTTTTTCGTTGTGCACTGTGACACCTTAGTTGTTCATTGATTGCTTTCTCATATGTGCCTTGACCGCAGGCCTTCAGCAGACCGAGTAACCCCTCGCTCGAGCCAGCGACCTTGGGTCCAAGCTGGTGAGCTTTGCTCAAACCAGATGAGCCCGCGCTCAAGCTGGCGACCTCGGGGTCTCGAACCTGGGTCCTCCACATCCCAGTCCAATGCTCTATCCACTGTGCCACCACCTACCTGGTCAGGCAGAGACGGAGCAATCTCGATACTGGAGGGCAAACAGGTCATCTTCTTGTCCCAGGGGCAACGGTGGACCCAAGTTAGCGCTCACTCCGCTGCTGCGTGGTGTTTGGAGACAGGCCTGGTGTCTCTGGGCGTCTGTTCATGGCTGTCTTCCAAACAAGGCCAGACAAGGCTTTCTTCACCTGGTTCCTGTCAGCAGACGCCAGGTGGCTCCTGGCACCGCCCCAAAGCCTCTCGTAGTCTAAACACACGCTTCTGTGACATCCCTCTGACAGGACTCCAGGGGGACAGAGGAGACAAAGGCTCGACTGGCGTGGGTCTGGACGGGCCAGCCGGGGACCAGGGGCTCCAAGGTACGAGGCCATTGTCACTGCCCGCTTTCGTGCTCGGCATCTTTCCCCAAACCCCGTCACATCATCCCGGGCGGTGTGGGGGCGACTGTGCCCTGATACAGGCGAGGCATTCTTACAGGCAAGGTTAGCACTTTAATAGGTAAATGTCTAACCGACACACAGCTCCTCCCGTTCCACGTTAGGTAAGTAGATACGGTTCAATTCTATTTGACTAAAAGCCATCTAGTATCCATTTCGGGTCAATTCCAACAATTCTCTCTGAATTGACCCACAAGTATCCTAAATGTTTACATTTTAATGTCAAATGTTGAGAGGTGGCCCCAAGCGAAGGCCAGCTGCATTGTGTCCCACCCCAGCGGGTAGGGGGATAGTTTGGGGTCACTGTCATCTGCATGCACTTCGTGGGAGTCCACACCAGTGTGAGGGAGGCAGGAGGCAGGGGGCGCCCCCCCAATCTCCTCTCCTGGCCCTCGAGGCCGCACCCCAGACTCCTGGCAGCTCTGCGGACACACCTCTACCCGCCGTGCCGGCTCAGGAGCCCACCGGGGGTGGAGGTGTCCTCGTGGCCTTGTCCACACCCCCACACCGTGTCCGTGCATTCTGCCCATGACACCCATCACTCCTCTCAAGTCTGAGCCACCACACTCGGAACAAGACCCCGCTCCGGCCCCTGCCGCCCCCCACCCGGGGCTCTGCCCTGCGGTTCTCCGGGCCTGCGCCCTCCTCTCTCGGCCTCCCCCAGGGTTAGGAGTCACGCTGGTAACACAGAAGGGTGGGTGGCCTGCGGGACACAAGGTCCCATTGCCATTCGGCCTCACTGCCTCTGCACTCACCTTCTTCTTCCGGCTCAAGGACCGCAAGGCGTGCCTGGCGTTGGCAAAGATGGCCAAGATGGGGCCCACGGTGAGCCTGGGCTGCCCGGAGACCCTGGCCTTCCCGGGCCTGTCGGTGCTCAGGGGACTCCCGGCATCTGTGACACCTCCGCCTGCCAAGGAGCCGTGATGGGCGGGGGCGGGGAGAAGTCAGGTCCCAGAAGCTCCTAGAACACAACCTGGGGAGTGAGAGAGTGACAGCGACTGAGGCAGCAGCTCTGGAGGGACACCCGGGGATCAGCCGTGTCCGTGCCTGAGGCCCTTAGAAATGACAATGTGTGCAGACCGGCGAGGCCTTGTGGGCCCCCCAGGACCCTCAGTGGTGGCACCTGGACACCTGGTCCCCGAGAGCACCCCTCACCAGCCGCTGGGAAGGTCCCGCCTCGTGTGTGTCCAGTGGCCCGTGGGGCTGTGACATCAAGCCTCGGACACGGGCCCTACGCAGGGACACCGGGAGGGACATGGGTGTGCACACACGACGTTGGGACAAGTCCACAGGAGAAACTTCAGCAACTTGTTTCCATGGCATTTCTGTAAAGACTAAGGTATATAAATAATCCCAATAAAGTGACAAATTAAATCTTCAGATGCATGACTGGCCACAGTGTAATAAAAAATAAAGATTTAATATACTGTATCCTGTACACCGAGGTCTGGTCTGACCCACCCCTACCTGCTCCGTCTGTGCAAACTTGTCATTGCCTTGACCTGGACAGTATTTATTGAAGGTGACTTTGTATTGCACCAAGCCTATCGGTATTGTCTGTTGTGTAAATAAAGCCACTCGTGTGGAAAGGTCAGTTCCAAACACCAGTTTATTCATACAAAGGAGTGACTCTCAGTATGGAAGTGAGGTCACTGAGGCAGCCCACCGTGACTGTGTCACCTACGGACCAAAGAAGCGTTCAGGGTCGTCTTGGGAAAATTTGTAGCAGAAAGGGTGAAACAGGACTGCACTCTGTGTGCAGTCCTGTGCGACTGGAAGTCCTTCCACGGGGAGACGATCAACAAATGAAATAAATTTCCAAACTATTTCTAGTGAAGAACATTCTGACTTGTTCCAATTGCTAAGGGGGCATAGTTAAATGTAAGTAAGTAAAAAGTAGTGTACCTTGTAAGACTAAAGAAATAATAAAGGATTTTTTTTTTTAAGTTAAGAAAATCTGATGGAATCAGACAGATAATTAAAAAAATTACTTACTAATTGTCACGGTGTCTTCATCACCAATGGTCTAAAAAGGACAATAATGGACAAATATTTTGTTCTAGATAAATATTTTTACAAAATGTGCTTTCAAAGTCCCCACTGGAGTCCCAACTTGAGTCATGTCCCTTGCGAGTTGACAGTTGGCACAGAGCTCCAGGGCTGTGGACACATTCGTGGGCCAGGAGGCGGCCGAGTGCTTCCCAGGAATCAGTGTCCAGTGTCGGTCACTTGATCTCCATGGCAGGGCTGCTCTGCAGACTCTCCTGCGTGGGGCACGTCACCAGTGAGTCTGGTCTGGTCAACTTTAGTCTCCTGCCAGTTTTACCGCAAAACACACTCTCAAATTCCTATGGTCGAGAGAGGATGGTTAGTGTACCAAGTCACAGGCATGAAAACAGTGGTCTTCAAAAACACAAAAGGCTGGAGTCAGCTAAACTACTTCAATATATACAGTTAGGCCTTCATAAACTTATGTTACATCTTGTAAGGCAGTGGTCCCCAACCTTTTTTGGGCCACGGACCGGTTTAATGTCAGAAAATATTTTCACGAATCGGCCCTTAGGGTGGGACGGATAAATGTATCATGTGACCGAGACAAGCGTCAAGAGTGAGTCTTAGACAGATGTAACAGAGGGAATCTGGTCATTTTAAAAAAATAAAATTGTTCAGACTTAAATATAAATAAAACGGAAATAATGTAAGTTATTTATTCTTTCTCTGTGGACCGGTACCAGTCTGTGGCCTGGGGGTTGGGGACCACTGTTGTAAGGAATTCAAATATTTTCTCACTGAGTTACATTGACATATATATATATATATATATATATATATATTTTTTTTTTTTTTTTTTTTTTTTTTTTAAAGATTTTATTTATTCATTATAGGGGGGAGGAGCAGAAAGCATCAACTCCCACATGTGCCTTGACCAGGCAAGCCCAGGGTTTTGAACCGGCAACCTCAGTGTTTCCAGGTTGATGCTTTATCCACTGCACCACCACAGGTCAGTCGACATATATTTTTATTTAGTTTTCCAACAGCTTCTCAAAATGCCTGGCCAGATTGTCAAAAGCCGTCTTATATTTTATTTTTTTTTGATTGGTTGATTTGTGAGAGAGGAAGGGACGTGCTGATGTCTGTCACTTTTTGTTCCATTTATTTATGCATTCACTGGTCGCTTCTCATATGTGCCCCGGATCAAACCCGCAACCTTGGTGTACTGCAAAGATGCTGTAATCCAGTGGTTTTCTTTTTTTTTTCTCTTACAGAGACAGAGCAAGAGTCAGAGAGAGGGATAGATAGGGACAGACAGACAGGAATAGAGAGATGAGAAGCATCAATCATCAGTTTTTCATTGCGACACCTTAGTTGTTCATTGATTGCTTTCTCATGTGCCTTGACCGTGGGCCTTTAGCAGACCGAGTAACCCCTTGCTTGAGCCACGACCCTGGGTCCAAGCTGGTGAGCTTTTGCTCAAACCAGATGAGCCCGCACTCAAGTTGGAGACCTCGGGGTCTCGAACCTGGGTCCTCAGCATCCCAGTCCGACGCTCTATCCACTGCGCCACCGTCTGGTCAGGCCCCAGTGGTTTTCAACATTTGATTTGCTGATATCACGTTAGATTGGTAAATATGAGCATGCCTATAACGAAAACTGTACTTCTTAGTAGGAGAGAGTACCGGGAGGGAGGGGGTGTCACTATGGAGACAAAGGGTTTAAGACACACCGAGCATCTTTGATTTGATACGACAGCCACAGGACGGGGGACGCGTGAACCTAACCAAGCTCTGAACTATGTGACACAGACACAGAGAACGCAAGGGGTGACAAGTCCCATCACAGCGGGAAATGTCACGGCCTCTCGGTACCAGAGGGCACAGGTCTGAATCACCGTGTGCAATCGCGACCTAAGGAACACAGGACTCACCAGACGAAGAATGCGTGAACACGAACTATAACAAACTGTGTGAGAGGTCACCATGGAAGTCTCAATGAACTTTTAAAACCTGCTTTTTTCTATGGGCCACCTTCATTGATCAAAATGTGATAAACAGATATGAGGAACAAAGGACAGAAAGAAGCCCCCACACCATGGAAAATGCAAAACCACCTTCACAGGATTCGCGTTAAAGAGGCAAACCAAGCAGCTGGGGCTACTGGGAGGCACAGAGCTTCACACCTCGACCAGGGAGCGTTCTCAAGGAGCTCGGGGCCAGCACGTGCTTGACTCCGGGAGGCACAGAGCTTCACACCTCGACCAGGGAGCGTTCTCAAGGAGCTCGGGGCCAGCACGTGCTTGACTCCGGGAGGCACAGAGCTTCACACCTCGACCAGGGAGCGTTCTCAAGGAGCTCGGGGCCAGCACGTGCTTGACTCCGGGAGGCACAGAGCTTCACACCTCGACCAGGGAGCGTTCTCAAGGAGCTCAGGGCCAGCACGTGCTTGACTCCCTGATCAGGAGACGAGAGAGACAGAACTTAAATGAAATAAGCCTGCAACTCGAGGCACCAGAAAAACTATAAAATTTTTAAAAAGGAAGGAAAGAAGGAAAAGTAAGGTTTAAAAATATAAGGTCTACCGGAAAGTTCTGTCCGTTTCTATCACAAGTTTCGACACGTAAGCACATGTTTATTTGGCGCATGTGTGCCTCTCTATTTTGATCACTTAATGTATACATACTGACGTAGCAAATTAACTAAAACAAAGTTGATTCACGTTAAGTCTTATGTGTGAAGCGATAGTGTACCCATGGCTACTGATAAAGTCCATTTACGCCCCTGTAATTTTTACGAATTTCGACAAGGAAGAAATGCTACAGAAGCATGTCTGTCGCATCCACCAGATTCCCCGGACTTAGCACCCTCCGACTATCACTTGTTTTTCTCCTTACAAAATTCTTTGAAGGGCAAAAAGTTCAAAAATGAAGAAGATATCAAACAAGCACTGGTTCAATTTTTCGCGTCAAAAGATAAAACAGTTTTCAAAAATGGGATATACAAATTGCCCTCACGCTGGCAAGAAATCATTAATAATAATGGTAATTATATTCTTTAATAAAGTTTATTGATGGTAAGAAAAGTATTTTGTTTTATTCCAAAAACGAACAGAACTTTCCAGTAGACCTTATAATTTCCATAAAAGTAAATTATGATAGAAAACACACTCCCACTGATTTTTCTGTTCCCAAACCAAGAGGCCAGACCAGACAGGGACCCGGTCCCCTGGGAAGACCCGCAGCACAGCCCGGACACGCGGGTGAGACAGGAGCTGGGGACAAGGGGGGACGAGAGAGGAGCCAGCTATCAGGATGAAGCCACAAGGGGCCTTGAGGAGGGTCTCCCCACACCATGCCCGCCACCAAGCCAGGCGAACAGGCCGCTCCCCTGGGAGCCGAGGGTCCTGTTGGGGGGTGGGGTCGCGTGCACCCTTGAACACAGGACCCATGGCTCCTGTGCACCCTCGGTGAGACCTCAGCCCGCTGCTCAGCGTCCAGACCTGAACTACGCGGGGAGGGCGCCATCACAGACGTGGGGGAGAAGGTGTCCCGACCTGGGTGCCCCGACCTGGGTGCCCCTCCGTGGCGGCCTGGGGCCAGTGGCGAGCTCAAGGTCAGCACAGGCACCTAGCACCATCCCTGGCTAGACGGGCGCTGGGCAGTCAGAGGCTGGAGAAGAAGACGGGCAGGCGGCTCTTCGGAGCGGTACAGCTGAGAGGAGCCAGGAGGCGGGAGCTACCGGCCCGGGACAGGCGCCTGGTTCTCACAGGGGAGTGGACACCTGGCAGAGCCGTCCACCCCGACATCAGGAGGACCCAGAGGGAAAGCACAGTGAAGGGGGGCGGGGACAGCTGACAGCTTGGGGAGCCCTGCCCTCATCCCACCACAAGCCCGTGTGCCCACGACCCCGGACTGGACCCTGAGTGGGGACACCCTGGGACAACAGGCAGTGTGAGCACTGTCCCTGAACGAGGTCTCTGTGCTACATGTCCTACCTCTGACCCCACGCTCTGGTAAGACACATGCAAGTCACAGGTGCCCAGCGGCGCCGTGTCTGCAACTCCCATTGGACGGTCCAGAGCAGCGATGCTGTGCGGGACAGACGCCAGGGGCTCTGGGGAGGCCGGGAGGACCACAAGGAGCTCTGCCGCATTCTTGCCAATCAAGTTTGAATTTAAATTTGTTTTAACATTTTTTTAATTCTTTTTATTCATTTTAGAGAGGAGAGAGAGAGAGAGAGAGAGGAGAGAAAGACAGAGAGAGAAGGTGGGGGGGAGCTAGAAGCATCAACTCCCATATGTGCCTTGACCAGGCAAGCCCAGGGTTTTGAACCGGCAACCTCAGCATTTCCAGGTCGATGCTTTATCCACTGCGCCACCACAGGTCAGGCCCTGAATTTAAATTTGTTTTAAAAATGCCATGAATAACCACGAATAAATCAAGTGAGTCACTCAACGCAGAATTCCTCAGACAGCTGGCCTGCCGCTGCCAACCCTCGACACCGTCATTACTAACTGGGGACGCTGCAGGGACGCTGCAGGGACGCTGCAGGTGACTGAGGAGTGTGAACACACAGGACCCACGGCTGCACGCCGGCACAGTCTCATCAAACTTAAAGCATCTCGGGGATGTGTGAACACGAACCAGTCCCTTTCAACCACCAGTCTGCAGAACGCTGCTAGTCTGCCAGAAACCTCATGCCGGTCCACAAAGGAGTGAGACCCCCTGATGTACGAAGATTACAGACCCAGTGATCTTAGTCAAGTTCACTTGTGCTCAGAGTGATCTCTGCCTTGGTGGTCCTCAAAATAATTCTATTTTCACCAGTCCCCAAATGTAAGAAGGCTGCAAACCACTGTATTAGACGTCAGAGAACACAGCTACTTAGAGGCATGACTGCACCTCAGGTGATGAAGGACATTAGGACACATAAGCAGAGACAGCCAGTGGTGACAGTCCTGTCGAACTGCCATGAGCTCGGTGACTCGCACAGGCATCGGCTGTGCTGCAGCCTCGTTCGAGAACGACACAAAGCCACAGACCTACTTGCTGAAGGACCCACCAGGCATATGTTCTGCTTGCCCACCAGGGACTCGAGCCTGAACCCCGACTGCTGCCCGATGCTGCCACAGCGCACCTGCGTCCCAGAGAGGACAGGCCTCTGGCTCCCACATGGTGCCCGGCAGTCTCAGCGAGCAGCCTGCGGCCCCTGACCAGGGCTTTTACCTCCACTCCCACCCTGACCGCTCGTCCCCAGAGTCCAGGCTCCTCACACAGCAAAGTGTCAGTGATGTCATGCCACTCTGGCCTGACCTTCCAGGCCCCTGGACGCCCGGCCTCAGACTCCCACCGCAGCAGGGCCCAGGCAGCAGTGCCCCCAGGGCCCAGGCAGCAGTGTCCCCTCCTTGAGACACTGGAATGGCCGCCCACAGGCCAGCAGCTCTGTGTCTTATTCAGTCTAAGACTGGGCAGAAGCCTGGTCAGAGCAGAAAAAGTTCGCAGAATAAAATGTGTCCTCAAATAACTCAGGAAAATCACTTCACCATCTCACATATCATGTTCTGAGAACAAAATATTCATGCAAACTAGGAGGGGGGGTTACTAAGAAACCGTGAAGCATGTGTGTTTAGGCTGTTTTCTTCCTAAGCCAGGAAGCATCATATCCGTAAATTATTAAGCTATTTAATCTTAGCGTACACACACACACACACACACAGAGTTTATAAGGGTTTGTTGTTATAACACCTTCATCATACTTGAACGAATTCTACCAGTAATTTCTTAACAGGTATACAGAGCCAAACACTAAGTTATTTTAAAAATATAAAAGTGTTATGTAATTAAAGTAACCGCAATAGTCCACCTCTAACAAATAGTGTTAATGAGTAACTGCAGGCTGAACAACCGTAAATGATCCCATTAGAGGAAATCCAACGTCAGAACTGCTTGAAATGCACTTCAGTACAGGATGGAATTAGGAAGGTGACGAGAGACACATTGCCCACGTGACACCGACGAGGGAAACAGCAGTGCGAGCACAGCCCAGCCGGGCTCGAGGCCGCTCAGCTCAGGACACAGGAGGCTGCGCCCACATCAATCACGCCAACCGTGGCTGCCTCAGTGCCCAGCCAGACCCGCTCTGTGCCCTCACGGCAGCGTGGACAGGGAGCCCGGGCTCATTTCTCCAAAGCCTCATCACTCGTCACCCTGACCACCAGCGCCGCGGCCGCCACCTCCGTCCTCTCGCCCGAACCAAGAGAGGAGTGGACAGGACCCCACCAAGCGCTCGGTCCCACAGGAGCCAAGCTCACGCACGCGCTGGGAACCCAACAGACGGTCCAGGCTGTGCTGACCGTGCGAGGGAACCAAGGGGCTCGGGCCCCGGGGCCCAGGTCGTCCCATCCACCCAGCCCACGCCCCGTGGGTCTCTCTCCTGCCTTCCAGGGGCCTGGAGCTCAGATCACTTATCTGACATTTATCTGCCATTTTCGGGGCTACTCCTGCTTTGTTCCTTTGAGTTTTCCAAAAGCAAAAAAATCACCCCTCTAGGTCCCTGAAGCTCCTCCACGCCCCAGTACAACCCACTGCATACAGCAGGCGCTCAATCTGTCACGACGCTTGACACCGAGTCATTTCTGCTCTGCTGTTTCGTGAACAAGTCCAGGCTGTGGTTACACTTCAATCACTGACGAGTCACATTGCTGGTGACAGCTTTCTTCACACTGGACTCCGTGTGATACCAGATTCCAGGAAACAAAGAACAGCCTGGGATCTTTCGGGGGGAAAGGGACAAAAAGAACGCTGGGGAGGTGACAAGCCCCTCAGCTCTGCCTGGCCTGAACACTGACCTTCTTCAGAGAGTCTCCGTGCCGCTCCTGGATGTACTTCAGGAACGCCGTGGTCCACTGCAGCGTGGTGGCCTTGTCCGTCTCCGCGTTGCAGAACGGGACCAGGAGATTCAACTCATCGCAACAAATGCGGATTCTGCGCCTACAGCAAAACCCAGAGTAATCAGAGACTGAAGCAAAACAAGCAGAGCGAGCGTGTCACTCAGAGGGCCAGGGCTCCGGGGCCCGGCTCTGAGCGCTTGGGCAGAGCCCTCTCTCTGTCCGCCCAGGGCCTGGGGTCCACAGCTGCCCTCAGCTGGGGCCCCGTCCCCAAAGCCGTGCCTGCCTCGAGTGCCTCCCCGGGGAGCTCCCATTTCCTTCTCGGGGCCAGGTTCTCGGGTCCACAGCAAGGACGGGCTCAAACCCCTCAACTGGAAGCAAAGGGTCGTGTGGTTTTCTCGGCAGGCCACCTCTCACTCAGTCTGGTAGCCTGCTTCCTGAGTGCCCAGCTCCACCTCTCCAAGGGGCCTGGTTCAAACAGGACCCCGGGCACCAGCCTGTTAACATCTGGACACCGGGGCTTTTTGAGACAAAATCACAGCTAGAGTCACGATTAGGCCATTTGTCACTTTTCCACCTACGTGTGGTGACAGGCAGAGTCCGACCTAAACTGACTGAACCACGGCCCTCGTGTCTCGCCTAACTCTAATCTCAGTCTCTGTGCAGACAGTGGCCCTGTCTTTTTTTTTTTTAAAGATTTTATTTATTCGTTTTAGAGAAGGGGGGATAGAAAGGAAGGGGAGGAGCTGGAAGCATCAACTCCCATATGTGCCTTGACCAGGCAAGCCCAGGGTTTCGAACCGGCGACCTCAGCGTTCCAGGTCGACGTTTTATCTACTGCGCCACCACAGGTCAGGCCAGTGGCCCTGTCTTACAGACAGAACCTCGGGACAAGACGGAGAGGGTTTGCAGAAGGCTGTGAACCTACGAAATGGCAGAGCAAGAACGGAAGCCTTCACTGTAAACTCGTGAGGGTTTCACATAGCAGGCTGCACAGTAAATGGGTGTGAAGTAACTGTCAGCCTCTGGCCCCCTGGTGAGTTCAGCGAGGTGTGAGTCACCCTTCACGATACCCAGCTGGCTTTCTGTATCCCCTCAGAAAGAGCTGGAAGCTGCCTCGGCCCAGCCCAGCTGCACTTCCTGCGCCCACAGCAGACACTGGCACACGTGATCAATATGAGGTTAATTAATTCTGTGTAGGAAATGTCATGTAAAAACCCAGCATCAAGGCCCTGGCTGGTTGGCTCAGTGGTAGAACGTCGGCCTGGCGTGCGGAAGTCCCAGGTTCAATTCCCGGCCAGGGCACACAGGAGAGGCGCCCATTTGCCTCTCCACCCCTCCCCCTCTCCTTCCTCTCTGTCTCTCTCTTCCCCTCCCGCAGCCAAAGCTCCACTGGAGCGAAAGATGGCCCGGGCACTGAAGATGGCTCTGTGGCCTCTGCCTCAGGCACTAGAATGGCTCTGATTGCGGCAGAGCGATGCCCCAAGATGGGCAGAGTGTCACCCCTGGTGGGCGTGCCGGGTGGATCCCGGTCGGGCACATGCGGGAGTCTGACTGCCTCCCCTTCCAACTTCAGAAAAAACAAAACAAAACAAAAAACCCAGCATCAAGAGAGGATCTCACCACTTTCGATTCCACACATAGGAGGAGCGCCAAAAAAAAATCTACAGATAGAACCACTTAACAGTTTTAACCTCCTCCGTCCCCAACATTCTTAAAAGAACCAAGAGAAACTGGTAACCAGAGGCTGCAGGGGATTGGCCAGCGGGCCGACCTGCCCCTCAGGGAGGAAGGCCTGTCCACAAGGCTGGCCCAGCTGGCATCTGGGAACTCAGATTTCGAGGGGGTGGGACGGGGGGGGGGGGGCGCCCTTTTTATGAGCAGCTTATACAAACAATGTGGTTGACGTGAAACACGGGCTTTCCTTCTGGGTCTGGTACCTGGCTGTGAGCCGGGCAGGGGATGGCCACAGGACCAGCCCAATAATCTTGGGTCCTGAGAGCCTGATGTCAGCACCTCCCACGTCCCAGAGCGCGGGGTTGGGGACGAAGTGCTCCTGCACAGGGCCCTTGGGAGCCCCACCTGGTCCCCTGGCCTTCTCCCTTTGAGCCTTTGCAAATTCTGCCATGTCCTTCCTCTGTAATAAATCAAAGCCAGGAGTTCCCTTAATCAATCAAGGGGATCTGGGGGTGCTGGGGACCACGATCCACCCAGCAATGTCCGTGTACTTGTGCCCACTTTTCCTCCTACGGCTACCCGTTTACATGACAAGGCACCAGCTCTCACTAACACGTGTCTCAGGGCCCAGACAGCTGACACTCACCCCGCGCACGCATTACCTCCTGTCTCGCTCCATGCGGTTGTGCCTCTCCCTGCGCTGAGACCTTCCGCCCGGGGCGCTCTGGGGCTGCTCCCCCACGTGGGGCGGAGCCGACTCCACCGATGGCCAGGAGCCCTGGGTGGCCGTGGCACCATCGCCCACATTCTGAATCTCTCCGAGGGCCCTTCGCTCCACACTCGTGTCCAGCTGACGTATCCGGCTCCGACTCCTCTTACTGATTGCTTGTTTGCACAGCGCTTCTTCTTTGCAAAAGAAGAAAAAAGTGGTACTTTCATTTTTTTATATTCTTCTTCTCATCTCCGTTAACACTGAACACATTTTTGGCATCGTCAACCCAAAACATAAACATTACGGGCAAGGAGGTCAGAGGCCCGGGGAGGACAAGCTGAGCACCCAGCTCAAGGCTCCCCGTCTTGAACACCACTCTGGTCATGAACACGTAACTAAATTACAACACGCCGAGTGTTACTACAACCTGTCAAAGCCCCCTCCTTAATCAACAGGCGCTGTCAGTCATAAAAAAATAACAGAAAACAAAAACAAAGCCACTGTTTAATTTTTCTGACATTCAGAGTGGGGAAAAAAAGCTGGATTGTTCTCATTTGACACCTGATCTTCTACCTGCATTCTCAGAAGAGGACAAAAGCTGGGAGGCTTAGGATTCAATACACCCTCACTCCACAAGTGATCCGCCCCACAAGAGGGATAATCAATCACATCATTGCCTTGCCTGGGCTACAGAAATATGTCAGGTTTCCACCAAACACAGAACAGCAGACTTCTAACTGGTGTGTGACGAGGCCACACAAAGCCACATTCAGAAGACTCACTCGGCACATCTCAAAATGTTGACACATTTTTCAAGGGAGATAGAGAAAATTCACAGGCACGTGTAATTTTTTTTCTTTAAGCCGAGTAGTCAGTACAGGGACAACTTTAACATTAACCCCCATATCCGACAAATGTTAACATACACTTCTGCAGAAAAATGTCATAAAAACAAGGAAAAAGCCTGACCAGGTGGTGGCGCAGTGGATAGAGCGTCGGACTGGGATGCAGAAGGACCCAGGTTCGAGACCCCGAGGTCGCCAGTTTGAGCGCGGGCTTATCTGGCTTGAGCAAAGAGCTCGCCAGCTTGGACCCAAGGTCGCTGGCTCCAGCAGGGGGTTACTCGGGCCTTTGAAGGCCCACAGTCAAGGCACACGTGAGAAAGCAATCAATGAACAACTAAGAAGTCGCAACGCGCAACGAGAAACTGATGATTGATGCTTCTCATCTCTCTCTGTTCCTGTCTGTCTGTCCCTGTCTATCTCTGCCTCTATAAAAAAGAAAAAGAAAAAAAAAAAAGGAAAAAAATTATCACCCTGGAAGAAAGCAGTAGCCCTCCATCCCATCCTGGGCTGGTTAGCTCCTGGAAAACTCAGTGTAAGCGTGTTACTTTGGTGGGTAACTTGAAAAAGTTTGTTTCCAGGGAGAACGTGACTGAGAGTTAATGTACGAGGAAGCACAGCTTGCCTTTGCCAGTGTCTTTTATTTCTAAAACTTTCTGAATCGTGCTATGGCCTCTTGCTCCCAACTCAGGCGTCTGCCCGTCTGCAGGGTGTCTCCTAAAGCTTCTAGCAGATTTCACGCCCTTGCCTCACTCACGAGGTTACAAAGAAAAAAAGACCCCAACATGCTTTGGTAACTAGAAGGTAACTGAACATTTACGGAAGTTTGTCATTTTTGTTTTAGGTCGTTTACTATATAAAAGCAGCACAGTGGATAAAACATCAACCTGGAACACTGAGGTCGCCGGTTCAAATCCCTGGGCTTGCCCAGTCAAGGCACCTATGAGAAGCAACTACTATGAGTTGATGCTTCTTGCTTCACCCTTCTCTCTCTCCACTCTCTAAAACTCAATACATAAAATCTTAAAACAAACAAACAAAAGGCAGCCCTGAGCTCAATGTTTCCAGACCAAGTGAGTATGACGTTTGTAATTCAGGAAAATGCTCAAAGAGAGGTGACTGGGGACAGAGAGATGGAAGGAGGCCCTGAGATGCAGACATTCCAGGACAGCTCGAGTTCTTCATACCCCTCCCCCAGGTTCAGAGACAGAAAGGCAGAGGTCAGGCAGCAGCAGAGGGAGTACCTGCTCCCTTCCGCTTGGTGGCTTACCTCCCACTTTAATCCAAACCTGCTCGGGCAAAGCTTTGTTTCTACCACCTAAGGTCTGCTTGGTGGATTCAATTTCTTGTTGATAACAGAATGAAAATGCTCTGGGCAATCCGACATCCTGATGCTTAGCAGCCTCCAGTATAGAACAGGAATTACTAGAGCTCTGGAAGAGACCAAGCAACGGAGCTTTATCAACACACGACCTCTCTTTTCCTGCGCAAGTAAGATGCACCAAGATGTGACAGCAAAGCTATTAACAGGCAACACGGAGAGCTCAGGTGCACCAAGGACTCTTAAATACAACTGCCAAGCTACGTAAATGCTCTTGGTTTTAAAAGGTTAATAAGCTCAGCGAGAGAGAAATAAAAGTCCCTGGGAGCCTCTTCCCCGCACCTGAGTCTGTGACAGGTTGGCGCCTGCCCCGGATGAGCAGGCGTTCGCAGTGAACAGGGGGTAGGTGAGCTGCAGAGTGGTGGCGGCCGCAGCTGTCTTATTTTTCACCAACGTTGTGCATTTGTTTTGTTGCTGGTGAAGAGGAACATTCATTAACTCGGATGGATGTCGAATAAGAGTCACCAAACTGCCAGAGACAAAAGAAAACCCAGAAGCACGTGAAGATGCGGCAGGAAAGCTTCCTTCCCGAGACACCGCCTCCTGGGACCACCATGGGCTATAACGGTTAACAATGCATGAGCTAGGCAAGCAGGCAGGCGCTCAAATCTGTTACGAGGCAGCCTCCCCCCCCCTAATCACGGACATCTCTATAAAGCAACTGTCACCTGGTGTGGTTGGTGGTGGACAAGCCTCCACCCTTCCTCCCCCACCTGCCCGCCCCGAGGGAGAGGGCTGTGTGCCTCCCCTCCCCTCCCCTCCCCTCCCCATCGCGCCCTGGACAAGGAGTTCCTTTGGAGAGCCATCTCCCCGAAACCACGACGATGCAGACACAATGGGGAAACGACAGGGGTGGGGACGGTGGAGGGCTGAGGAGTCACGGGAGCAGCCGGGATGAGAGCACGACCCGGGCAGCCACTCCCCGCTGCAGGGGAAGCTGCATTTCACGCTCAAAGCCTCACGGCGGGAGTCTCCCAACACCGGGAGACCCGTGGAGGGGGGACAGCCACAGGGAACGGGTGGCCTCTGCACAGGACCCCCCTCTTTCCCTCCTTCCTTCCCACCCCCGTGCCGGGGACACCCACTTGTTGAGCGCCACGCCGGGCTCGGGGGGCTCCGCGCCGCGCGGGGCGGGCGGGGCCTCGGCCGGGATGCTGTTGAAGCGGTCCTCCAGGCGGACGCGCACGGCCGACTTGGCCCGCGCCTCGGGGGCGCCCTCCGCGGCCGCAGCCGCGTTCTCCTTGCCGGCGGCGTCGGGCGCCTTGGGCCGCGCTGCTGCGCCCGGGCCCGGGGCGTCTGCGCCCGGCGTCTTCTCGGCGGCGGGGGGCGCGGCGGCGGCGGCGGCGGCGGGGGGCGCGCCCGCCTCGCTCAGCAGCATCATGCGCAGCTCCTGGAAGTCGATGTGGCCCAGGCACGGGTTGGCGCCCGCGCAGCCGCCGCCGCCGTCGGCCAGCGCGGGCGGGCACAGCAGCGGGTACACGGGCGCCGCGCCCCCCGCCGCCGCCGCCGCGCCCCCCGCCGCCGCCGCCGCCGCGCCGCCCGCCGCCAGGAAAGCCGAGTTGAGGCGCGTCTCGAGCTCGCCCTCGGCCGCCGCCTCCATGTGCGAGTAGAGGATGTGCTGCAGCTGCGTGTACTCGACCTCCGTCATCTCCACCAGGCTCAGGTCGGTGGTCGTGAAGCTCAGCGCCGCCTCGCCCAGCGCCGCGTCCGCGCCCTCGGGGCCCGCCGGCCCGCCCGCCTGCGCCTGCGGCGGCTCCCGCGGCCCGGGGCCCGACATGCCGGCGCCAACGGCGGGGGGCGCGCGGCGGGCGGGCCGGCGATGGAGGCGCTCAGGCGGACGGCACGCCGGAAACCGCCGGCCCAGCGCGCCTGCGCGGCCCCGCCCCCAACGGCAGCCCCTCCCTCTGCGCGTCCCTCGCCCCGCGGGCCCCGCCCTCCAACTGCCCTCCGCCCCGCCCCTCGTCCGCGGCGGCCAGCCCGGACTGCGCGCGCACGCGGGGCCGGGGGCGGGACCAGGCCTTCCCGCGGGGGGTCCACCGACCGGAAATCCCCCGGAGCCGGTCGCGGAGCCGCTCAGAGAGTCCGCCGCCGGGGCGCGGAGCCACGGTGTGCCTGTGGTTCCGCCCTTCTCACGACGTCTGCGTGCGCCCGACAGGACACAGAGGAAACAGGCCCCCAGCACAGGTGCGACAGGCGCTCTGCGCGCCAGGTGCAGCGTCAGCCCGGGGAATGTGCACGCCCGGTGTTCACCGATTCATCCCGGGACGGAGCGGGACGTGCAATAATGCACTGCACGAATACTGGCCAGGGGACGGACAGGTGTGAGCAGCTCTACTGAGATAATGCACGGCCCCTACTGCCCGCCCAGATCAAGTGTGCGTCCCAGAGGCGGTCCGTGCCCACGGCGCTGCACCCCGAGAGAGAAGCCGGTGCCCGTTAGCACTCTCCCGCCATCCCCCTTCCACCTCTCCCACCCCGCATCCACCGTCCCGGGACAACCATTCATTTTCTTTCTGCTCCCATGGGTTTGTCTATTCCGGCATGTCCTACAGGGGTGGGGAAAAGTAGGCTTTTTATTAGGATGATTATTTCAAATAATCAATAATAGTACAAGAACAAACCCACACATACTTTGCCCTCCTCTATATAAGTAACATCATACAACATGTGCCTTTTAAAACAATTATTGTTTGCAGGCTCAAAAGTAATTACCATCTCTAACGGATAAGGGACCTGGTCGCAGCCAGTGTTTCACCTCGGGGGTTGAAAGGCTCGTGACTTGAAGAGTTTTCTCCCAAGCTGGCTCTGCAGCTCGCGCATACTGTCACAGCTTAAGACGCCAAAGTCTCTGGATGCCACTCACTTCCTTTCCAGTATCTTTTCTTTGAGCAAAGACAAGATCATTCTATGTATGTGATTTTGTAACTTCCTTTTCTTTTTTTCCTCCACTCACTCTATCCCTGGTAGGGAAATGATGGACCGCTGGATATGAGAGATCATGACAGCTGATTAATCGTTGAGAAAAATATATGAACTTAGAGCCCTTTTTTTTCACACCTAACATAAGAATTAATTTCAGTTGGCTGAAATATCTAATTTAAAGAGCAAAATTATAAAACCACTGAATATGTAGAACAACACAGATAAAATGTTTGAGAAGGTTGGGAGCATGGCACCAACCTAGACCATGATATGTGCACCGAATGAGCCCATGAGCTTGTTGAAAAGCTGATTCTAAGCCAGCAGCCCCAACCCCCACAGCTGATGCATGTGCTGCTGACTGGTGACCCCGCTTAGAATAGCAAAATCAAGGCCCTGGCTGGGTAGTTCAGTTGGTTAGAGTGTGTCCTGATAAGCCAAGGTTATGGGTTCAATCCCCAGTCAGGGCACATACAAGGCTCAACCAATGAATGCATAGATAAGTGGAACAGCAAATTGATGTTTCTCTCTCTCTCTCTCTCTCTCTTTCTCTCTCCACCCCCTTCCACTCTGAATTTAATTTAAAAATTAGATTAGCAAAATCAGAGTACAATGACATTTACGATGTTCAAAAGAGACAATAAAATCAAGGTGATATCCAATTTGGTTTTTCAGTTTTCAGCAGCAAAAGCCATGGGCACCGACAATATATTTTGTTTCTCTTTCCAGGCAGAGTTCTCATAGGTAGGGGTTTTGAGCCCTCTTTCATCTAGACAGGAGGACAGTCTGGCTTGACTGGGATTGCATTATAAATGACACGTGAGGAGACTACCCAACAGGCTTCCCAGACTCCAAACGCAGCTCCCCAGTGGGTCCTGCTAGAACCCTCAGTGAGGAGGCACATGAGCCCAGGTGAGCAGGTGAGGGGCGATAGAGACCCAGGTGAACCGGTAGGGGGTGGGGCGCGACAGAGACACTGCCATTGGCTCCTTTGCACAAATAGGAGGCCCCAAATTTGCAACAACAACAAAAAAAGATAAACAGTTTCCATGGATGGACCAAGGCCAAATGGGAGAGGAACCCTGAAGGAATGTGTGGCTTTCCGGGATGAGGGGCAGCACTGCCCAGGGCCGTGACCCCCGGGGAGGACCCCGCAGCAGTCAGGCCACTTCAGGGGTTCTGGACCACCGAGTAAACCACAAGCACACCGTCTGTCCATGTGAACCACACATGATGAGGCCGAGTGCTGAACGTGCAACTGCCACACAGATACGTGCTTCCTGCGGAACCAGCATGACCCCGATCAAGACCAGATACAGAAATTACAAGGGAAGTAAACTACAGAGCAAGACACACCCCCCCCATGAACAAGTATGCAAAAATTTTAAACAAAAGCTTAGGTAACGGAACCCAACAAGATTAACAAAAAAGAAGGACATGTTCTCCCATGTGGAGTTTATGGCAGTGAGGCAAGCTCTGTGTACAGTTAAGAGTCAACCAGTTGCCTGACCTGTGGTGGCGCAGTGGATAAAAAACTCGACCTGGAACACTGAGGTCGCTGGTTCGAAACCCTGGCCTTGCCCGGTCAAGGCACATATGGGAGTTGATGCTTTCTGCTCCCCCTACCCCTTCTCTCTCTCTCTCTCCTCTCTCTAAAATGAATTAAAATAAATAAATAAGGCCCTGGCCGGTTGGCTCAGCGGTAGAGCGTCGGCCTAGCGTGCGGAGGACCCGGGTTCGATTCCCGGCCAGGGCACACAGGAGAAGCGCCCATTTGCTTCTCCACCCCTCCGCCGCGCTTTCCTCTCTGTCTCTTTCTTCCCCTCCCGCAGCCAAGGCTCCATTGGAGCAAAGATGGCCCGGGCGCTGGGGATGGCTCTGTGGCCTCTGCCTGAGGCACTAGAGTGGCTCTGGTCGCAACATGGCGACGCCCAGGATGGGCAGAGCATCACCCCCTGGTGGGCAGAGCGTGGCCCCATGGTGGGCATGCCGGGTGGATCCTGGTCGGGCGCATGCGGGAGTCTGTCTGACTGTCTCTCCCTGTTTCCAGCTTCAGAAAAATGGAAATAAATAAATAAATAAATAAATAACAAAAAGTTCTCATTAAAAAAAAAGGTCAACCAGTGGAAATTACTGTATTAACAGACCAAAAAGAGCAGCCACATGAGTACCTAAAAAATGCAGAAGAAAACCCAAAACTGTGTTTGATCAATACCCATTCCTGATAGAAACTCTGTCAACCAACCGAGGGCGCACGGACACTATAACTATAGTAATGTCATACTTAGTGGTGAAGACCAAACATCCCCCTCCCCCCCTGCCGCCTGTGAGGGAAAAAGCGAAGAAGCCCACGGTCACATCCGTTCGGCATTGTACAGAGGGTCCACTCAGTGCAACAAAGCAGGAGGGACAGGCTCTCAGGGGAAAGACGAGTGCACACCTGGCTTTACCTGAGGGCCGCACGCCCATCTGCACACACAGGAAACCTCATGGGGAAACCTCTATAAAAAGTTAGTTACGTGAGTTTGGCAAGGTCACAGACAGAATACAAGAACAACAGGAAAATGTCCCTTCTGCCTGGCCTGTGGTGGCACAGTGGATAGAGCGTTGACCTAGAACGCTGAGGTCGCCGGTGTGAAACCCTGGGCTAGCCGGGGTCAAGGCACATGTGACAAAGCAATGAACGAACAGCCAGAGTGAAGCAACTAATAGTTGATACTTCTCGCTCCCCTACCCACCCCACCTGTCTCGTCTTTCTGTAAAATCAATAAATACAAGCTTTTTAAAAGATGTCCATTCTGTTCCTGTGTACCAGTGATGCACAAGTGTGCACTGAAATTAAAATACAATGCCGTTACACTCAACCACGCCCTGTGAATTTAACAGAATTTTAACAGGTAATGGACGTGTATGTTGGAGATCACATCGAGCATTTTCACTGCCCTGAAACCCTCTGAGCTGAACCTGCTCGTCCTCCTCCCCAGCCCCCTGGAACCCGGCGATCTCTCTACTGTCTCCACAGCGTTGCCTTTTCCAGAACGTCACGTATGTAGTTGGAATCACACAACATGAAGCCTTTCCAGATTCCTCCATGTCCTTTCATGGCTTGACAGCTCACTTCTTTTTGGTGCTGAAGAACATTCCTATTCTCTGGATGGCCCACAGCTGATTTTTCCATCCACCTGCTCAAGGACGTCTTGGTGTCTTGCTTCCCAGGGTTGGTGATTATGACTAAAACTACGGTAAACGTCCGTGTGCAGGTTTTTGTGTGGACATTGTTTTTCAACTCCTTCAAGTAAATACCGGGGAGCACCATTGCTGGACCGTGGGAGCCTGTTTAGTTTTGTTAGAAAGCCCTGAACTGTCTTCCAAAGTGGCCGCCCCGTCTGCATTCCCACCAGCAGCGACCGAGAGTCCCTGCTGCTCCACGTCCTCGCCAGCACTTGGTGTTGTCAGTGCTCTGGGTTTTGGCCGTTCTGATCGGTGTGCTGCAATGGGCTTTTACAGACTCAGTTACAGGGCTGGCTAGCAGCCAACGCTGCACAGGGCTGGGCAACTGCTTCAGAGCATCATATGCTGTAAGTTAGCCACCAGTACCTGGTGCTCTGGCTCCAAAGCCAGGGTTCAGGGAGCTGGGGATGGAGGGACATTGTGTGGTGGCTCCTGCCACTATTACCACATCTGGTCCTCTAGCAAAATCTGTGTGTTCTGTTCCTGCAAGTTCAGATTCTAGAAGGATCCGTCCAAGGGGAGGAGCTCTTCTTTGAGGGCCAAGACTGGGAGGTTGTGGTGGATTGGGGACAGACGGGACCTGGCTTTTGGGGGGTGGGGCTGCCACTTCCCAGGAGGAGGTCAGGGTGCAGAGCACCAGCTGGCTCTGAGCTCCCTGAGCATCCCACATCCTGTGAGGACAGTCGGTGGAGAATGACAATGATGTCATTCAGGCAGGGCCACCCACAGCGCCGACCAGCGGGAGCAAAGATGTCCACCGGCACAGGGACGGCAGCCTGGGCAGAGGAATGGAGTCGTGGCAAACACCGGCGGGTCACACGTCTAGCTAGCTATGGAAATAAGGACCTCCCCAGCTGTGAGGGTCTCTCCCCACTTTGATATGATCACGCAGTGTGTTTATCGCTTTGGCTTCCCTCCCCTATTGTCCAGTCGAGTGGCTGGCCTTGCTCCCAGAGTCTGCAGGGACCGGGCAGCTCACAGAGGAGGGCGTCTCGGGAGAGGGCTCCGTGTGGCCCAGGCAGAGGGACCGGCAGCGTGGTTTCGGGATGGTCTCCTGTGAGGTCGGAGCGTGACTTTGTGACCGGCGTTGTTTGGAAACGATGGCTGAGAGGGTGCTGGGGCTGGTGGCTGCGTGACAACACCTGGGTCACTGTTCTCAGAATCCTGCGTCTTCCTGGCCAAGGGGGTGGCCGGGAGCATTCTGCCGGAAATCTGAAGGCCAGAAGAGGAGCACAGACACATCCTGAGGGCTGAGGTGGGTCACACCTGGCGACTCACCTGGGTAGTGCTCCACCCTAGATTGTGGGCCAGGTGAGCCTGTGCCGTCCTTACAGTGATCCAGCTTCTCAGGCGGGGACGCTGCCCCTTGCAAGGAGGTCGGAGGGAGTTTCTGCCCCATCCCGCATGCCACGTGACAGGGTCCTGAGACATCTTTGGCATGGGGACTTCCCCTTTGTGGCATGCATCTGACTGACAACCTCTAGACAGCCGTTTCCCTCTGTCCCTGGGACATAAGTACCTCACTCTTCACTAGTCAAAGGGTGTTTGAGTGGTTTCCCGTTCAGGCAGTTTTTAAAAAAAAATTTATTGAATTTTAGAGAGAGAGGAAGGGAGAGAGAGAGAAAACATTGATGTGTTGTTCCAATCTTGCGTGCCGTCACTGGTGGACTCTCGTGTGTGGCTTGACCGGGAACCGAGCCTGCAACCTTGGCGTGTCAGGACAACACTCAAACCAACTGAGCTACCTGGCCAGGGCTCATGTGGAGCTATTTTGAATGAGCCACTGTAAATATCTGCTTATAGGCTTGTGAACGGGAGTCTTCCTTTAGGACAGTTTCTCAACCTTTTAAAACCGACTGCTCCGCCTGACCAGGCGGTGGCACAGTGGATAGAGTGTCGCACTGGGATGCAGAGGACCCAGGTTCAAGACCCCGAGGTCGCCAGCTTGAGCACGGTCTCATCTGGTTTGAGCAAAAGCCCACCAGCTTGGACCCAGGGTCGCTGGCTCCAGCAAGGGGTTACTCGGTCTGCTGAAGGCCCGCAGTCAAGGCACATATGAGAAAGCAACCAATGAACAACTAAGGTGTCGCAACAAAAAACTGATGATTGATGCTTCTCATCTCTCTCCATTCCTGTTTGTCCCTGTCTATCCTTCTCTCTGACTCTCTCTGTAAAAACAACAACAAAAAAGACTGCTCCGTATAAAGCAGCCTCTTTAAACAGTTTTCCTCACCTGCCCTTCCTGCTCCCTTTACAACGTTGTGGCCACAGAGGTCCTGTGTTCTGTGTGCAGGGCCCTCTGGGGGGCCAGCAGGACAGTGCCCACCGGCCACGTTTCACCGGCACTTGTGATGGTCAGTTTTCTGACAGGCAGTGGGTGACACTGTGGCTTCATCCCTCCTGTTTTTCACCGACAGCCCTGATTTCTTCCTTTGCAGGAGAGGTGGCCGTGTGACACCTGGCCGACCCGAGTTTAGAGGGGGAACAGACGTGGCAGGCTCCCAGTTCTGTGGGCTCAGGCCTCTTCAAGAGCACGGCTATACCATGACCCCTGCCTGTCCCTGTGCTGGGTGGGAGAGCTGGGAAGAGCGGGGACCCCAGGACCTCGAGCTTTCTGGTGAAAGAGCCCCTTCCCCCTCACTCACAGCAGCCGAGGTGGCTGAAGCACAGGGACCAGCGGTGACAGCGAGTGGCAGCCTCCAGGACGTCCCTGACAGAGACACATGGCGCTGGGACCTGGGCCATGTCCTTGAGCTCAGTTCTCACTCCTCGGGCCTCTGGAGCCACGCTCTGCACAGCACCGCACCCCGACACTAGACGGGGTCACAGCTGGAGGGGAGCAGGGCGACAGGTGTCACGGACCACGCACAAGACGAGACCAACTGTCACAGAAGTCATGCAGGACCGAGGACTTCCCAGTGCAGCAACGGCCCCATGTTCTGAGGCGGGCACGCCCCCCGAGCCCAGGGAGGGGACTTCAGGACAATGGGCAAGAAGAGGGTGGCCGAGGCATCCCCGTCCAGCCCCAACATTCCAACATGGAGGATGCGACCACACAGACAGAAACCTCGGCAGATATTTATTCTACTTCAAGTAACAAAACCTACCAGTCCCAAGTGTTAATGGACAGTGATATCATACTTTACAATATAAAATACAACTTACAGAAAATGCACTTGATTTTTTTACATTTGTGTATTTAAATTAGAAAAATTTGTTTTATATGTAAAAAAAACCTTCACATCAATACTAGATGTTGGACCTTGACGCTGGCTGTCACACCAGCCCTCCCCTCTGACGGCCGCGGCAGTGCACAGCGGGGCAGAAACCAGACTCCAGGGAACAGCAGGAGACGCTCTAACTTGACGTTTGCAAAAGCAAGTTTATGAAAAATATAAAAAAATTATCAAAGTGTATTCTGTACAGTCAAATAAATTAGCAAGGTTTTCTCTCTCATACTTCGGAGCTTGAAAAAATACAGGCTAAGGAGCGGCTGCTGCGTCTCATCTCACAGTGGGAAGCGCTCCGGTTCCTCACCCGGGATTAGCATCACTGTTTTCCATTGTGGACTTCATACAAATAGTGTTCCATTTTTGAAGACAAACTTTAAAATTGACCCCGACAAACATAACAGTTTAGAGATAGCACACTTCCCCCACCCCAGATGTAGGAAGAACTGTGCAAAAGGTGAAGTTCAAGGAACAAACTGTTCCCGATGACTGAAATCAAAGAACCCTCCCAGCAACCCTTTAAAGCACACTGCATTTGTTCCTTTTTCCCTTTTAGGCTGATAAAATGGAAACCTTTTCGATAAACTGTTACTTAGAATGCAACAATTTGTACTTAGATGTTGCTTTCAGTCATGTTTTCTTGGGGGGGAGGATATAAGGTGATACCTAAAAACTGAGCAAAAACTATGAAATAGTTATTTCCTGGTTGAAATTTGTAATTCAGATTTCTTTAGGAAGAGAGGAAAACGTGTTAGTAAGTTTTGTGTTTCTCAACATTCCAGAAGGCTGTCACCAGCTCCCGTGAGCACACCACGGGGGTGTTACCCATGGCCGGGCACCACCACCCCGGGGAGAGCTACGGACACCCACCAGGACCACTTTTGGAAACCTAGAAACACAGGTGAGATGTCAGCGAAGGTATGGCTCTCAGGTGCACAGAAATCCCTTAAAACTTACCACAGTCAAGTTACTGGAAAAGAATACTCTATAATCTCAAAAAGCAATATGCTTTTGTAGACACTTTCCCATTTCAGTCATTCTAAATGGAAATATTAAATTCTTCGTTTTGTTTTTTTTTTAAAAAAGTGTCAGAATTGTAAAGATGTGAAATTTTGTAAGAAAGATCATTATATACAAAATTACAGTTAATTTCAAGTCCAGAATATTCTATTCACTTAAGTTCACAGCTATTTCAAAAAGCAGTTTGTTCAACACATTTTATGAAGTCGGTCCTGAAGTGAGGAAGGCGGGCGCGGAGGCCCGGCCTAGGGGTGCGCGGAGGCGTCGGCGGAGCGCGGGGGCGCGGCCTCGGGCTTGGGGTCCCGCGTGCTCTCTTTGCTTTTGCTGCGGTCCTTGCGGTCACGGTCACGGCCCCGCTCGCGCTCCCGGCCCTTGTCCCGGTCGCGGTCTCTGCTGCGGGACCTGTCGCGGTCCCGCCTCCGGTCGCGGTCCCTGTTCCTGCTGCGCTCCCGACTGCGCTCCCGGCTGCGCTCCCACTCGCGGTCCCGGTCCCTGTTGGTGCGCTCTCGGCAGGAGTCCTTCTCGCGGTGCCGGTCCCACTCGCGGCCCCTGTCCCAGTCCCGCTCCCGGCTCCAGTTCCGGCTGCGCTCCCGCTCCCAGGGCTTCCCGTGGTCCCGGTCCCGCTCCCGCCGGCGGTCCTCAAAGTTGCGGCCCTGCCGGCCCTCCAGCTGGGCCTCGGATTCATCTACCGGCTTGTCCTTGGGCCCGGTCTGGTTCCTGTACTCCGGGCCTTTGCCCTCCCGGAAATCGGGTGGGGCCCACGGAGCCTCTGACTCGGGGACTGGGCCGGGCCCCCCGGAGGGCAGGGTGGGCGGCCCGGCCTCGTCCCACCGGTCCTTTCGGTGCTGGGGTGGGTGGCTGGGCAGCTCCAGGAGCGGCCTGGGCGCGGGCTTCATGCCCTGAGGCTGGCCCTGGAAATGGAAGCGGGGAGCGGGGGGCTCACTCTTGTCAGGAAAAGGCGCAGACCCCCTTGGCCCACCGAACTGAAGGGGTGCCGGAGGCCTCTGGTTGGCAAATCTGGGTGGCGAGTTCACCCTTTGCTCTTCAAACTGCTGAGGTGGCATTCCCCTGGGCCCCGGCATGAAATTTGGTGCTTGGCCTCTGGGTCCATCAAACTGTCCAGGATGGGGACCCCTTGGACCCACAAAATGACCAGGGGGTGGTCCTCTCTGACCCCCAAACTGAGAGGGAGGAGGGCCTCCCCGGGGTCCTTTAAACTGGGCCAGCAGAGGCCTCCGTGGGCCTCCAAACTGGAAGGGCCCAGGGCCTCTGTTCCCCATCGCCGGGCCTTGTTCTGGTCCTTCAAACTGGGCGGGGGGCCCGGCCATGTCGCTGTACTGGGCATCCTGGAACTCCCGCTTGTCCCCGTGCGGATCCTTGCGCTCCTCGAACTGGGGTGGCGCTGCTCCTCTGGGCCCACCCGGGTGAGCGGGTGAGGGGCCCCTACCGTCCCCGTAGGGCGGTGGCCCGTGTGGCCCTGAGAACAAGGAAGGGATGGGCCCCTTCTGGGCCCCAAACCTGGCTGGCGGAGGCCCTCTTGGTCCATCACTGTTGGAAAGAATATTCTCTTCCGAAAAGGGAGGCCCTTGCCCCCGGGGCCCTGGGAAGCCGGGGCCGTGAGGTCCTGACATTCCAAAAGTGCGGGGTGTGGGCTCATGCTGGCCCTGGAACTGGGGCGGGGGGCCCCCTTTCTGGCCGGGTGGGGGGAGCGGGGCAGCCCCCTCGCCAGGCCTGCACGGTGTGTCCCTGTCCCCTTCGCCGTCAGCAGCCAGGCGGTCGTTTTTGTCAGCAAACAGGGCATTTCTTGGATCCTCGTACTGGGAGGAGCCAAAGGGCCTGTCCTGAGACCCGAGCGCCGGGCTGGAGAAGGGGTCCCTTCCCGCAGGAGAGCCGAAGCTCTGCCCGTCGCCCAGCGCAGGGAAGCTGGGCGGGAAGGCGGTGCTCGGCGGGGTGGGCAGCAGCACCTTCCGGGCGGGCCTGGCCGGGCCAGGGCCACCTGCTGTGGGAAGGCTGCTGTTGGCGGGCTGTGTGGCCTGGCTTTCTGAGGGCCCCCCTGTGGGGCCGTCCTGCTGGGCTGGCAGGGCGGCCTCGTCCCCTGGAGCCCAGGACAGAGGGGTTGGTTCCTTCTCTTCTGGGCCAGGTGCTGGCCCCTGACCAGTAGCAGCGGCGGCGGCACCGGGCACGTCTTTGGTGGGCGGGGCGCTGGGTGCACCGCTGGCCGGGGCCTCGATGCTCTCCGCGGCCAGCCGCCGGGCCTGCCGGGGGTCCCGGCTCTGTCGCGGGTCCAAGCCAGGACCTGGCCCCTGACTGGTGGGGGGCACCGCCGGCCTGCTGGCCGCCTGCGGCTCCAGCTGGAAGAGCTCGGCCTTGGGCAGCGAGGGCTTGGGAGGCGGGGACATCAGCGCCTCGGACACGGAGAACTGCGCCATGGAGACACTGGCGGCGGCCCGCTGCTGCCTGAGGGCCTCCTCCTGCTCCTCCACTTGTCTCTTCTGCTCCTCGATCTGCTTGTTGAGCTCCTCGATCATCTTCTGCTGCTCCACCAGGGAGGGGGCCGCGGTGGGGGCGGCGGCGAACCCAGCGGCCCTGTCCACGGAGCCCCCTCGGACGTCTGCACACATCCTGTTGGGCAGGTCCTCGATGGTCACTTTGGCCTCTTCTAAAATCGTCTCGTCCTCCGGGTCGTAGGCCACGTCCTCCCGCTCAGTGGTCTCGGGGGCCTTGTCCCCGTCCTGTCTCTTCCCGCGGCCCCCGAGCTGGGCATCGAAGGCCCTGTCGGGACCGTACTCCTCCTCGGGGTCGTAGGGTCTGTCGTCCTCCTCTTCCTCCACAACCTTCTCTTTGGAGAGCTGGCCGAACTGCTGGACGATGGGGTCCAGCAGGGGCGCCACCGGCAGCCCGTCCGCCTTGGCCTTGGCGTCCGGGCGGGCGGTGGGGGCAGACTCCCCAGGCTCCAGGGCCGCGGGGTCAAACGACTTCTTCTTCCCAAACAGGGTCTGCAGAATGTGTTCCAGCGGCGAAGCCGTCTTGGAGGCGGAGGAAGCGGCCGCAGCCACAGCGGCCGGCACAGCTGGGGCTGCGGCAGTGCTGGTGGCTCCCGGCTTGAGGGACGACAGCATCTTCAACACCGACGACGACGACGACGACGACGACGAGGAGGACGATGACGACGACGACGAGGACGACGACGCGGGCGGTTCCGGCAGAGGTGGCGGGGGTGGAGGGGACCCCGGGGGTGTGGCGCCCACGGCCACGTCCCCAGAGCCGAGCTGGTACTTGGGGGCCTTCTTCTCAGACTGCGAGGCCGCAGGCACCTTGGGGCAGACCGCCACGTCCGCCTCCTCGGCGGGCTGCAGCCGGGGCCGCTTCTCCTCCCCCTTGTCCAGCTCCCCAGCGTTTGGGGGGCGTTTCGTTTTCTGACAGATGACTAGCCCGAGGATTATGTTGGGACGCGGTGACTCCAGACCTGGAAGACAGAATATTTGTGCAGATTTTAGACCCCAGGCTCCGCTCTGGGCTTGGAGGTGAACGTCCGTCAGGGGGGTCATGGGGAAGGCTGTCACGAGCGGAGGTGGGAATTCCGGGCGAGGTGACATCATGTGTCTTTGAGCGCTTTCTGCAGAAGACGGCGAACACCTGGGTGAGCTGTCTGCTGGCGAGGGACCCACCCCCAGGCCCCGTGCTCCACATCAAGGGACCTACTCACAAGTCAATTCACCCCTCTTGTCAGAATTCACGCTGTGGATTTCAGAGTACACCTACCCAAGCAACAGTGTGGCAAGAGGCGGGGTGGCCATCTCTAACCATCCACAGGAGGGACACACGGACAAACCAGGGTGGCTGCTGAACAAACCCTGGTTCTTGCCCTTCAGGCCTCTAACTTAGAGGAGTTGCAGTACCTACGTTAAACTCCACAACCTAATATTAATTGTTCAATTAGGGACCAATCTGCAACTCACAATGATCATTATTATCGCGATCGATGCGGCCCACTCCATGAGGTTAAGTTCCCTGGTGGCCACTGTCAAAAAGACCACGAACGGGGAAACTGCTGCTGACTAATGTGGCTCAAGTGTTCCTCTGGCTTTAGAAAGACGTGCCACGGGCATCACCTGCCCGAGAGCTAATGCCCAGTCTCTGCAGACACAGGACGTGGGGCTGAGACAAGGGGCTGAGGGAGGCGGAGAAGACGCACGGGAGCTGAGGGAGGACCCAGCATCGTCAGGAGAGGCACTTCGTGCTTCCTAAAGGGCTATTCCGAATACTCCAAACTGCGGTGACATCACTTCAGGAATGCTAGTATCTCAGTCACGGACCCCACCCCCACCCCCGTCAGACTAAATCCAGACTACCAAAAAGGGCAACACCAAAAACCCCTAAGCCACAAAAGCAGTAATTCAAAGGATTGCTGCACAGAAAGTGTTTCAATACAAGACACCCAAAATCAATCAAAATGTATAAATCCAATTTATAGGCCATTTAACTCGACTGCGGTTAGATTCTCACTAGAAAAGTGCGTGATCTTTAAGATCCCACAACTGCTTCGCTATGTAGTGCTTTTCATCTTCCTAAACCCCAGCAGCGGTGGGCTGACAGGCTGAGCTCACAGGGCAGTGGGGGTGGTCCCTCCGGCCAGGAGCAGGCACTGCAGGGTGACCCAGAACCGCCCCACGAACAATGTGCTGCCCCTCCCTCCCTCGCAGTGCCCTAAGGGCCCCCTGCTTCTCGGGCTGCCCTCTGAAGACCCGTACCCCAACACCCAGGACCTCCCCACCTTCACGAGAGAAAGGGCTTCCAGAACACCTCCCTGCCCATCAGAAGAGCCACGTGCCGGGGAGGGATGGGCTAGCTGGGCAGAGGGAGCAGGGGCTAGGTCAGGCAGATGGACGTGAAGGGCCCTCTACCAAGACTGCTTTCTGATGGACGTGAACTCAGCTCTGTAACTTAGATGGTGCTCCTCTCACTGCAGCGTACTCGAGTCCAGGGTGGGGGATGGTCAGCTGCTCTGGCCCATGTGGCCCACACTCTGTTGACAGTGGCCCCAGGGCTGGCAGAGCGGGTGCACGTGGGCAGAGCTCGTGGAACCCACTAGGAGGCAGCCCTGGGAGCCTCCTGTCCTAAAGTTGCGTGCCTGGCCCCACGGGAGCCGCAGTGTGGGTCAGTCCTCAGGACAGTCCAGAGGGCTAGCCCACCTCACCGTCTGAAGCGCCCAGATCTGGTTTGTAGCACCGATCAAGCCCCAGGTCAGTAAGCTGTGTGATGGGAAGTCACTGTCCCACACCCAGGGAGACATGGTCTCTGGCCTTGTGACCTGTGTACCACACTAACGAAGGCACCCATCTATAATGACTTAATGTGCTTACTAATGAAAATAACCCCAGTCAGCAAAACTGTTTAGAGACTTTAACCTCTACTGTCACAAAAGTACAGCTACGGGTGATGTAACAGTGACACTTGAGGACAGGGAGCTACCTGGAGACAGGCATCGAAGGAGCAGGTAGAATCTCTCACTGCTTCCGGCTCCTGGCGGCCTCACCTGCACATGCCTGCAAGAGGCCCACAGCTCCCCAGTGGGGTGGGTCTAAGTTTTGAATTTCCCCCTCATCTCCCGCAAGATGTCAAATTTAAACTGGGCTTTCAAGCTGCACAGCCTTGTCCTGAAGCCGTCACATCTCATCATCTGGTCCTTACGCTCATGTCACAGCTGTGTGCATGTCTCAAATGTAACTAGCACCTTGGAAACAGCTTACGTTTATGGAACGAAACATAAAGTTCACTGGTTTATGCTGGGCCTTGGGGGCAATGTCACTGAGACAGGAGGTGTTTGTAAGGGGAGGTCACCCACTGCTGGGAGGCGGTGTCACCAGCTGGAGCAGCCCCGGAAGGCTGGGAGCTGAGGTAAAGAGCAGGGGCCATGCCGGTGAGTGAGGACTGGGGCTCCAGCTCAGGATGGCGGGGGGCCTCCATCCCCACTGGTAGAAGCGCTGTGCTCTCACCTCCCTTCTGAGGGAGGCCAGATGAGAACAAATCCTGGGGGTGGGGATACGGGGCTGGCTAACTGGAACATCTGCGTCCTGGACAAGGAGTCCAGGCTGCCGCTGCCGCCCCCTCTGCAAGGCCGGAGCACTTGTGGACCTCTGGACTGGACTGTGTGGATGGAACTGGAGCTCCATGGATCGGTCCCAAGGGAACACAGGTAAGGGCAGCCTCCGCTTGGTGTTACCATTAGATCCCCCACCCGAGAAGGCGCAGGGACAGGGGCATCTGGAGAGGTGGGTGCCACCCGACTTTCTGAGACCAGGCCAAGAGGACCACATCCAGGTGTGTCGGGCGCAGGGCTCAAGGGGAGGGAAATGGTGGGGAGAAAGTAGTCCTGGGGCCCCGCACACCCCAAACCTCACACGCTGCACATGCCGCTTAGTTTTAATGACTGACTCCTTAACCCTCGAACTACCAAAATGCTGCTATTATCCCTAAATCTTTCTGGCACGCTCCACTCTCCATTATTTAAACTGAAAGTCCTCTTATGGTCTGAATCTGTCCCAACAAAACTTCCCCACCTGCTGCAACAGAAAAGGTATGGGGGTCAGGGGTGACAGTCCTTAGTGTAACTGGACAGGAAGAAAAGATCAGGCAGATACAAGGGTGGCGGGGTACCTGGCCCAGTCCTCCACACACACACACAAACGCACACACACACACACCCCACAGGACCTACAGAGCCACTGGGCTCGGTGTGCCTCAGCTAAGTGTCGACCACCTCCACCCAGGGGGCTCGAGCAGCACGGCCCACACCCCCTGGGCTGCACTCCTGGTTAAGTCAGGTCTGCTGGTGGACAGCAGAGGCGGGCTGCCCTCCACCAGTGCACCTGTGAGTACCGAGAGCTGCCACACGGCTGAGTCAAACAAGTGATGACCAGTTTCTATGGAATATTTTTTATTGAGTTTGAAAGAGAAAAATACATCCAATACTGCATTTGGCTTGGACCACAGTGCACAGAGAAATACACACACAGAAATGCTTACCTGACACAGAAGTCACAGAACTGCCAGCTACTTCGAGTACAGACAGACCAGGGAGGCGAGCGTCTGAGAAAGGGCCCTGTCCACGCAGCACCTCGGAAGGCAGTCCCTGCCCTCTGCCAGCGCGCGCCTACACATTAGAGACCCAGGTTCCTTGACAACCACTCTGGATGAGGACCCTGAGCCTGCCTGTCACTTGGGAGGGCTGGGTCCCTTGGGGAAAGACACAAGACAGGCGTCTAATCTGACCCGGTCGCCAGTGGTGAAGCGTCAGGGTCAGCGGCAGAGCTGAGCTAACGACCGCAGTGAAGACACTCAGCTGGACCGGAGGGACCCAAGCTTTGCAGCTGTCCTCTCAAGTTATGCTGCCACGTTATTAAAATGCCACCGTGTCACACGAGACCACCTGGCGTTTCTGTGGACGGTCACAGAAGTACGTGAGGACGGGAACATCCTGCAACTCGAGCAGGCTGTGTTCTGAAATGCTCATGAGCCAGCCGGGACCGAGGAGGGGCTGAGGGCCCAGCTCCTGTGGCTGCTGTCCCGAGTGTGGCTGAGACAGCATGCGGCCCTGACCACGTGGGGGCGGGGCAGGCTCCCCGCGTCTGAACTCGGTGTTGGCGCCCTCAGTCTCTGCACTCACATCTCCAGTGTGGAGCTCGGGGCCTGCTGTGTACCGACTGGGCTCCCGCGGCCGGACACCTGCACCTTCCGTCTGTGGGTCTGTGGTGGGTGCGAGCCGGTCCCTCTCTGAAGGCCCCCCACCCAGCAGACTGTGGCTCCTGACGCTGGAGCTGTGCTCTCCCAGGCCTGTGCCCCACGGACAGCCCACCCTGTGAGGGACAGCTGCGAACAGCACAGGGGTCAGGCCATGTGGCCAGCGCTTGCCCAGGAGCACGTGTTCACACCTGCCAGCTGCTCTGCTGAGGGACATCACCACCGCCCTGTGACCGGGCCTGTGCCTTCAGAGGATGCTGTACAGAGACCAGCTCTGTGAGGACAGGACGACCGAGACAGGAGAAACACCCCACCCAGCTTTCCAACCACAGGCGTGTGCGCACACATGCATGCTCTCTCTCGCATGCGCGCGTGTACACACACACACACACACACACACACCACAAAAACCAGGACACATGGACACTACATCTGGAGCGCACCAAGTCACACTATGAACACATGAAGCAGGACAGGCGCAGGCCCTGGCCTGGGGTCAGTTTTGGCTGATGTGAAGTGTATAAATACACATGGACACTGATATATGTCAGACAATGACATCAGAAAAATAACATACTAAACAGGCTTAGATTTAAAAGAAGCCCTTAAACTTAAAAAAAAACCTTTAAGAGCTTATGGGCAAAAAATGATTATTAGTTTCTAAAACTCTCATCACCATTTGTTCTTTATTGTGGATGAAAAGCTGGGGTCCTCTGGGTGCCCCTCAGGGAGTAGCTGAGCCTCAGGAGTGTGAGGGGCACCCGGCCCACCCCGTGTGCCCAGTGTGCCCTGTGGTCGTCAGTGCCCCACCCGGGGGGCTTCTCCCGACAGGTGAGCCTGCCCACGGGGCAGTGCAGGACGGCATCCAGAGGGATTCAGACCCAGGACGTGCTAACCCACATCTCTGTAAACAGAAAGGGCTCTATGCTGGGACTGTCCACGTTACCAAATCCCACGCTCACTGGGCCCCACACACAGCCTCGCACTTGTGACTGACCGGAGGTTCCTCCCAGGTGTCTGAGAAGTCAGCTTCTTCGTCTCACCTTCAGGGACACAGGACTCTCCCCTCGTGTCGTTCAGGGAGCCGGCCAGCCGCTTCTCAGAGCAGCTCACCAGCAACCTCCACCAAGGGTCTTTCTGCCACCCACCAGGTAGCACTTCTTTACCCCAGGGGATAGGAGAGAGGACACCCTCAAGTGCTTGGCTTTTAAAACGTCTTTAGCATTAAGACAGCCTGATGGGCCCTGCCAGCAAACACCGACCTGGGATCGGATGCCGACAGCCCGTGTGGGCAGTTCTGAGGTTGGCACCAAGCCCCCCTGTACTGACATGTGGTCCAGCAGCACGGGGTGTGTCTGCGGGCGTGGGGCCGCCCCAGCCTCGCTCGAGTGGGTGCCATGGGGATGTGGCCATGGCTGTGACGGGGCCGAGGGCAGGGAGTGCCGGGGCAGGCAGCACTGGCGATGGTCAGAGCGTGCAGCCACCGCCTCTAGGACACAGCCCTTCAAAGAGCATTCACGTGTCCCTCTTGTCATCATCCAGCACTGTGAATCCCCGGGGACTTCACGGCCAAGGAGACATGTCAGCTAGGTGTCTTCTGCCCGCTTCTTCTCAGGGTACAGAGAACTGAGCCCTCAGAGAACAGGTCGTCTCGGAACCTCCCTCAACCCCTTGACAAGTCCAGACTTTCTTAAAAGCTAATTTGAAAATAATCCTATAAAAGCACCATTTTATAAGAAAAGAAACACAAAGTATTTTGCGGAAGATAAAGAAAACTTGCTAAAATCTGAGACGATTTAAAAGTAATTATTTCTGGGAATATTTTACTACCATTTCTTGCCTCTCCTGGAAATTACGCCCCGACAGAGAGAGCCCGACTGGTACCTGTTCACCTCCTGAGCGGAGTGTCGGCAGGAGCCCCCCAGGGAGAGGCAAGGAGACCAGCTTCTGTGGTGGCCCCTCTCCTCCTGGGGGCTTCTCCATGCTCCTGGGCACTGACCCAAGGCCGTGCAAGGCTGGCTGGATGCTGTGGGTTTCCCCCTTCATAAAGCTTTTCTAAGACTTACGCCAGTAACAAGGGCACTTCTAGTGCCGTCCCCCAATAGCCTAGAGCTGTGTTCTGTGGCTAAAAACCGCTTCCTGCGACGGCTAGTTCCTGCCCCTCGTCAGCACAGGAGGTGGCGTGGCTCGGTGTCTGGAGAGGGACACGTGTGATCGGAGGGGCCTGAGCACCACCCACAAAGCCAGTGCTTACCTGGTCCCTCAAAAGGCAAGAGCTTGGACGGAACGGGGTCCTCGGCACTCAGTGGGATCAGGTAGAGGTCCTTGATGTGCCTGCTGTTGTTCGCGACAACGCCGAAGCGGCCGCGGCTGCTGAAATAGGAGTAGAGGGAGATGTAGGCCACCTCCTCCTCCTCCGTGGCGGGATGGAAGCGGATCAGACACAGCTCCTGCAACACAAACAGCACGGGGACATTGGCCCACGGGCTCGGGAAGGATGGACGTGTGGCTCTGAACGCCATGTCGCCTCTGTTGTCCTGACGTTAGGTCAGTGATGGGGTGGCAGACGCAGCACAGGACAAGGGGCCAGGCTGCGGGGCTAGGCCTCGGGCCCTCAAAACGGCCTCTGCCTGCCGACTCTCGTAGCTTTCAGACAGTCCACGTGCAGGGGGAGCTCATGAGCGACAGACCCTGCCGGAGCCTCTACCACCAGCCTGCTAAGCTGGACCGGAGGGTCTGGACCCCACGGCCCCGAGAACAGTGGCTGTGAAGCTCGGCCGCCCAGCAGCCCAGCCGTCCACGTGCAGGGGGAGCTCATGAGCGACAGACCCTGCCGGAGCCTCTACCACCAGCCTGCTAAGCTGGACCGGAGGGTCTGGACCCCACGGCCCGAGAACAGTGGCTGTGAAGCTCGGCCGCCCAGCAGCCCAGCCGTCCACGTCGGGGTCACCCACTCCTCCACCCGCAAGTACAACAGGAAAGGGGTCCCTCACTGACATGGTCCTGCACGCACATCACGGTAAACCAGTAGCACAAGTTCGGCACCGTGGTGCTCACACGCACGCCAAACTGAACTTCAGACGTTCACCTGGAAACGTCAAACCAGTTACAGGCTGACGCTGCAGGGTGAGCCCATCAGGATGTGAGCTGAGGGCAGAGCACTTGTCCGTGGGTGCAGACTGCAGGCAGTACCTTCGACACGGAGGACTTGAGTTTGCCGACATAATCCCACACAGTCCTCGGTGCGATCCGTCCCCCGATGTGAATCGTGTCAGGCAGGTCCTAAACAAAGCGCACCGCGCGTGAGTAACGGGTAAAGCCGGCACTCAGCGTCAGGTCACCAAGCTAGCTAGTGAGTCGTCAAAACCACAGCGGTTACAAGGAAAGCAGGCGTCAAGGTGCCCAACGCTGCTCGGTTTATCTGACGTCAGGACGACGTGGCCACCCCCAGATGGCGACGACAGCCCAGCCCTCCCCTCGTCCTCACGAGGCGGACTCTGCAGGACTGCGGCCGCCCAGCCGGGGTCACCGTGCGGCGTCGCTGCACGCAGGCCACACAGGCGGGGAAGCGCCAGGCGGGACAAGTTGGGGAGAAAGACGAACCCCTGCTTCTCCACGGAAGCTGGGTGGACCATTTCCCACTGGGACTTCCGTCCAAACCGCTCCAAGTCCATCAGCCCATTCCCCCTTCAGAGGTGCTCGCGCGCCCAGACGCCCCACGGGATCGGAGCCCCTGTGAGAGGCATGTGCATGCATGCGGCTCTAACCTCACTGAGATAATCGAAACATCCAGAGACGGGGTAGGCCTTGGTGACAAACTTGGCTACACTCTGCATGTTGATGAATCCTTTCCAGATGGTGCTGAGGCGAGACAGAAAGAGGGCCGTGTCCCCCTCGGGTGGGGACCGCGCCTCTGCAGCACTGCAAACAAGACCAGAGGAAACAGGTCAGGTTCTCTGCACAATGTCTGAAGTGTGCACATGTCACGTGTTTACAAAAGCAAGAATACAACCCATGCTAACTTTTTCAAAGTAACTACTTTCTTTAATCGTTATGATAAAATAAGCATCTCAAAGAAGAATAACTGAATAGGCAACAAAACCAGATGGCCAAACACTAAAATTTCTGCTTTGAAAATTTGTACTTTACAAATTTGAAAATTTGTAAAGGGTGTTAGATGCCCTCAAGGTGGGCCGTTCAAAATGCTTCCCGAGCCTCCAGAGTAGCCGTGGGCTGCAGGGGTCACTTCAGAGCCCAGTGCTGACCCGCTCTGCCTGTCCTCCCGCTACCCTACGAGACGCGAACTGAGACGGCACCTGATGCTCGGAGACGGCGGGACGGACAGCAGGTATCTGGGCTCAGGGGACGAGGACGGCTTGGCCAGGATGGACTTGGGCACTAGCACAGGGGGTGCAGCAGGCTTCAGGATGTCCTGCGGTGGCTCCGCCGGGTGGGTGCTGTCTGCATGGGCTGCTGCGGGGGCCACGACTGTGCTGGCTGCACTCTGTGCAGTCCTGGGGTCCCGGCCCGACATGGTGACGGTGGTGAGCACCGGGGCCCCGCAGGAGGCAGGGCACGAGGGCCCTTCCTGGGTGCAGGGCTCAGGGTGACTGTCTCCCGGAGCCCCGGGGAAGCACCTCCTCTCCGAGGGAGCCTGGGGCGCACTCTCTGGGTCTGGCTCAGAGGCACTTTCGGGCATGGTGTCCGGGACCACTTCATCTGCCGAGCTAAGAGCTGGCTCTGAGGAGGAATTGTCGTGCTTGGACTTTGCCTCTTCCTTCTTAGCAGGAGCTGACAGTTTCTGTCTTTTCGGAGCTGGCTCATCTTCTGACGAGGGAACCTGACCTGCAGCACAAGGCAGGCCCAGGTGAGAGTCAGACACTGCAGGGCCCGGCCCGCCCAGAAGTGGGCGCTGTGTCTGCGAGGAGGAGGTGGCCGCGTTCTCACGGCGGGGCTGGCCTTGTCAACTCCCAAAGACCCCACTCGCCACCTTTCAAAAGTGGGCCCAACGCAACTGCCACAGACAGTCAGCAACTTTAAACACCCCCTGCTCACCAGTGCAAATCCTGCAGTTCAGGTCAAAGAGGTGGGCGCGGTGCTGGCCCGTCGTGTCCTTCAACATGCTGCTGACGATGTCCAGAGGGGGCGCGGTGCTTCTCTCGGGGACAGTGCGCACCACCTCCTGCTCCTGAGGAAGAGGAGGGCACCGCGTTGGCCACGTGTCCCTGGACGGCTCAGGAGAACCCGAGTACAAGCCCTGGAGACCAGGGCGAGTGTGTAACCCCTGCCCCTGAACGCTTACATCCGAGTCGGACACAGGCGGGGAGTCTTCCATGTCGGGGACGGCCTCCTGCTTGGTGGCACTCCTCCTGCTCTCCTGGTGCAGCCGCACCCTGGGCTCCATCACCTGGGGGGGGACACACGGCCTTACTCCCTCCCTCGGGCCCCCTCCTGCCCACAGCCTGCAGGACTTCCGGAGAAGCCCAGCGGCTCGTGCCTCCAGCGGCCACTGCCCAGCACTCACCGGTTTGGCCGGCCTCTCTTTCCACGTGGAAAGTTCTTTAGACACAAGTTCTTCTGGCTTCATTCTCACAAGTTTGGCCAGAGAGATTTCTTCACGCAGAACACGATGGAAGAGACCCTATAAACAAACATCTTTGATTCACTGGTTCAAAATATGTGCTTGTGTGACTGTTACTAAGGTCCCACAAAGGACAGAGAGCACAGTGGTAGGTCAAGTCCCTGCCCAGAAGGCCTGTGACGGAAGGGTGCAGGTCGAACAGCAGACATCCAGACGTGCACTCCCCTACAAGCCCATGAGAGCAACTGTGCCCAGAGAACATCAGCCCTGGAGCCGCAGAGCTGACCTCAGGCCTGGCATGCACCAGCTCCTGGAGGCCTCAGAGGAATCCAGATCAAGTCCAGGACGTCGTGTTAGGGAGAAAGGGGGTTAAAGGCAAGAGCTTCCCACTCGTCTCTCTTCAGAGCAGAGGTGCGAGCTCAAGGAGCCGAGGGGACACAAACCACCCTGAGCCCAGCCCAGGTGGCAGGCAGGCAGCTAGCCCACTCCAAGCCATGGGCACAGCTCCGCCCACCCACGGCTGCTGTGAGAACGAGGGCTCCCCCCAGGTGTGCAGAGCACCTGTCCAAACAGTGAGCACAGGGGGGTTGAGTTAATGGGAGGAAACCACAGGGACAGGCACACTCAGCTGATGGGGGAACCGCAAGGCAGAAAAGGTTGTCTGAAGCACCCAGATATGGAGACCCACAGACCACCAAAGAATCAGCATGTTCTTCTGCAGCCAAAGGAAAAACAAGACTGCAGCTCCACAGCCAGGTCCAGAAGAGATGGACCTGGAGAGGTGGACGGACCTCAGGGAAGCAGAGGCCGGGACCAGCGTTAAGCTAGGGAGGAAAGTGTGCACCCCTACTCCACGCCAACGGTGGGCGTCAAAGGGAACGACGCCCGCTAGCATCCTACTGAAAGGGTGCGAATGCTTCCAAAGGCTGCGTGGTTTGACCGTGTGACTCGGCTCCAGCGAACACGTGCGGGAGCCCGTCTGCGGCAGGGGCCCGCCCAGCCCCCGAGGCACACCTGGTTCTTGGGGTCCTTGAGGTTGAACATGATACTGCGGTATTTGCTCTTGTAGCGGTTGTCGGTGACGTGGAACAGGTTGAACATCTCCTTCTCGATGTGGAGGGCGACCCTCCCAACCTCACTCTCCGTCATGACGAGGTCGTCG
Organism: Saccopteryx bilineata; assembly: GCF_036850765.1. Taxonomy (NCBI): domain Eukaryota; kingdom Metazoa; phylum Chordata; class Mammalia; order Chiroptera; family Emballonuridae; genus Saccopteryx; species Saccopteryx bilineata. The sequence continues at coordinate 210,190,398 of NC_089495.1, forward strand.
CTGTCGCTGGCCCTACGAGGGACAGAGAAGGGGCGCCCTGAGCTTGCACGCGATGCTCCCACAGCAGGCAGGCAACTGCCAATCTCCACCGAATCAACGATCAAGGAGGACTGCCCACCTTTTCCACAAAATCTCCTTCAAGGAGCGCCTTATATTTTGCCGAATCTGTGAGTTTGGCTGTGAAGGGGTGGTGCTCGAGATCCCCTGGCGTCCCGGGGCTGAAGGGGCCAAGGGGACAGGCGTTGCCATGGGCTTCCTGGCGGCCCCCAGCAAGGCGGCGGTGCCCGGCATCTTTCTGGAGGCAGTTATGCTGGCACCGGGCCCTGGCCCGGCCTGCTTGGTGGCGGGAGCACTGCCCGAGGGGGCGGCTGAGGGCCACGGCCTCTTGGGTATGGCGCCCTTCAGGCCTGAGGGCAGCTTCCTGACGGCCGGCTTGGCCGCATTTGGGAAAGGAGGTGACTTCTTTGGAAGGAGACTGCGGGCTGGCGGCTGTCTGCTGCCCACGGCAGGGCTGGGGGCGGCCACTTTCCTTGGCGCTGTGGTCTCTTCCACGTGTCGGTCCTCCTTCACGGCTGCAAAGGACACGCAACATGAGCAGGGCGGGAGGACATGCACGCGCCCCGTCAGGGGACATGGAAGGCACACTCGGCCTCTAAAGCTTACTAGGCCCCGTGGGGCGCTGGAAACGTGAGGGCGCTTTATGTCAAGTGTATGCTGATCTAGTCGTGGGGCTGTACCCCGGAAAAGACACGACAAACCCGTTTACCTTAAAACAGCCTCAATATGAAAATGAAAGGGAAAACAGAAAGCTTACTGGCCTAAAGACACTGGTTTAGGGAAAAGGGTTTTAAAAGTAACTATTACAACCAGAAAAAGTGTAATTAAGGCATCTGGCAATATTTACAATCGTGACCACATTCTACTTCAGAAAGAAATGCTTTACGGTATTAATACATTAAACCTGTTATATTGGCCAGCAAACTCTTCATCCAAGCTCAACTTGAGTCGTTAGCTAAGCTAGAGAAAGAAGGGCCGATCTCACCTCGGAAACAGACACTTAGAAGAGCGCTTTCACAGAGAACTCAAGTTTAATTTCTTTATAAACACAACTGAAAGAAGTTTTTCCAGGATGGGTGTAGCAGAACCCCCCCCCCCCCCCCGCCTTGAGGCTTTGGAAGGACTAATGAGTCCTTTGGGGAAAGGGGGTCACACCAGGAGTTAAGCATTCTTTTGGACAAAAATCAATACAATGACATTAATAAGACACAGAAATGTTAGCAGAAATCAATAACAAGGGGAAGGCGGATTACTGTTACACTAAGATGCGAGAGATTATCCTGTCATATAGACCAACATTCATTCCCTTTTACAACTGCCAGTTGTATTCAAATTTGGGCTAAGACCATAAATTACCACTTGTAACTCAAACAAGGATTATAGACAGAAGCTAAAAACATCATATATATATATATATATATATATATAAACAAACACACACGCACACCTGTTAAACTTGCACAAAAATTTTGATACCAGCTCTCTCTCTTTAAAAGAGAACATACTAGCCTGATTTGTAGATAAAGCATCAACCTGGATGGAGCGCTGAGGTTGCCAGTTCAAAATCCTGGGCTTGCTCAGCCAGGGCACAGAAGAGAAGCAACTACCATGAGTTGACGTTTCCCATGCCACCCACCCACCCCCTTTCTCTCTCTAAAAATCAATTTTTTTCTTTATTAATTTTTATTTTTTATTAATTTTTATTTTTATTTTATTTACTCATTTTAGAGAGGAGAGAGAGAGAGAGAAGGGGGGGAGGAGCTGGAAGCATCAACTCCCATATGTGCCTTGACCAGGCAAGCCCAGGGTTTCGAACCAGCGACCTTAGCATTTCTAGGTCGATGCTTTATCCACTGCGCCACCACAGGTCAGGGCTCTTTATTAATTTTTATTTTATTTATTCATTTTAGAAAGGAGAGAGAGAGAGGAGAGACAGAGAGAGAGAAGGGGGAGGAGCTGGAAGCACCAACTCCCACATGTGCCTGGACCAGGCAAGCCCAGGGTTTCGAACTGACGACCTCAGCATTTCCAGGTCGACGCTTTATCCACTGTGCCACCACAGGTCAGGCCACTAAAAATCAATTTTTTAAAAAAAAATCTTAAAAAAAAATAGAGTATGCCAAAGGACTATCACATTAATCTCACCAGACCCTCTGAATTAAAGTGTTAGGTATAAAAAGAAGCCAATTCTAAGATGGCTGCTCTGGCCCCTAGGTCCCAGGAGTGTGCAGCAGACCAGAGCCAGGTCCGGGAGCTGGGGCTTGAGTGCACACGGCACATTCAGAGGTCCCTTGCTCTGCACACTACGCAGTTTGGTGAAAAAACATGGGCCCAGTGAGCGAGCCAGGAAGCTGACCAGGCCACACAAGGTGCTGATGGAGAAGACACTTCTTGACCTGTGCAGGAGCAAGCCCCTAAAGCTCTCCAACACCCAAATAGAGGCTTCAATAGATGCTCCAGCGACTGGTCCATTTCACCCAGGGATTAACCACCAGTGCATCATTAGTCAGCCACCAGGGCTCCTTTTAACTTCCAGTGAACCAGGGAGAAAGTGAAGTCTGGTGAGAGGTGAGACCCCCATCTACAGATGCAGCCCTCCCGGGGCACTCACAGCCCCAGGGCCCTGGGCAGCCGCCACGGCCACCACCCTTGACGACCACCCTCCCGGAGAAGCAGGTGAGACCAGTTCAGCAACGGGCTTTGCTAAAGGCATGCGGGAATCCTCAAATTCCTCCCACTTTGTAGTAGGAAACCTCCCAATGTACAAAGTCTGTAGCAGCACCACCTGGACCCAAAAGCTAGGAGTGTTAGAAGCCTTCCCCAGCATCGATTCTAACTTTAACCCTGTATTTCCCTTTCAGAGCCCTCACACCCCCTGCCTGCCCCTGCCCGAAGCGGCCTGTCCACCAGACCGGAGCCTGAGCTCATTGGCATGCCCAGGCCCAAGCTAGCCAGCTTCCCCACCTGCCCTGCTGGTCACTGCCCATGCCCATCACCACAGTCACACCTCTAACGGCTTCCTTCCTCTGGGATCTGAATTTCTAAACAAAGCATGTTACTTAGTCTGACGAGGTAGAAAATGGGACAACAGAAACAAAGGTAAAAGCACCATCTCTACATGTATTATTACTTCATCAGATCGAGTCCACATCCCTAAGGAGCTGCGTAGGTCAGTGCTTGGGAATTCCTTTCTGCCAGCTCAGATGTGGCTACTAAAGCCTGAAGCACCAGCCCTGCAGGACCACCCAAGCTCAGGTTCAACATGGGGAAAGTGGGAGGGGGAGGGCTGGGCACAGCAAGCGTGTTGCCCATGGCTAAGGCCCTGACTGGCAGAGGGAGGTGACTGCGCACAGGCAGCAAAATCAGGACCTAAGACCAGTTCAGTTACTGCCTTCTGCAAACACAAACGTTGCTGAGTATTTTAGTAGCACACTTTTAAATAACTCCAAAAAGCTGGCCTAAGGTGCTCCCAAAACCCTCAAAGGGGTGCCCGATTATAACACAGAATACCTGCGCGATGGGCCTGGAACAGATCTTGACATTCTCATTGTTTCAGGTGACATGTGTCAATTTCAGAAACATCTGATCTGGGTCTAAACCCAGATCAGAACCTAAGGCCAGTGTGTCTGGTCTAGCTGGTCTGCCTTCTCACACTCAAGGGAAGCCCACTGAAAGATTCCTTTTATGACACTGTCAACACGACTCAAATGACCTGTCACCCAAGAGCAGTAACAGTAAGCACGTCATCTCTTTCAACTTCAAGAGCTGGCTTTCCTCAATCATTATGCTATTTCTTATTAGTGGTTTTTGCCTTTTAAAAGTCAAATTTCACTAATCCTTACCTGCCCTGCCAGAGGGTATAAATATAATAAAACTATTGTTGAAATGTCCAAAGCTGGTCTACTCCAATAGCAAGTTGGCCAAGCCCGCTTCAACTTTGAAGGGAAGGATGTTTAATATGGAAAAACTTCCATGCAACTGTTACATGTCGGCACATGGCTCGCTGAAAGCTGGACTTGGGACACGTTAGAATGAACGACCCTCACACAGGGCTGGAATATTATGAGTGGGCAAGGCTGTTTATTGCTTCTGAGTAGGGCTCAAGTCAAATCTGCAAAACCTTCATCCCGATTTGCTTTTGTTGAGCATACCGTTTTTAGAAGGGTAGAGTAACTTGGTAACTAATGAGAAAACCCATTCTAGAAAAATAGTAGCATATCCCCACGCTGGGTGGCTTCAGGGAACAGCAGACGCCTCCACAGGCTGCCAAGTCAGGCTCCCTGCTGGTTGGTCCGCAGTGGCACGGCTGGCAGCACCAGCAGTGACTGCAGTGTGGGCACTCAGCCCTGGGCGTGCGCCGGGCCGGGCCACTCGGGCAGCCAAGGCGCCTTAAGCTTCCACACCTGGGTACTGCTTGTTGTCGAGCTCCAGGCCAGGCCGAGTTGGGGAGCCAGCCCCGTACCCTGGCGGCTGCAGGAGACCAAGCTGCCCGGCCACTGCTGCACACCACTTTCTGCCTGCTTTGCAACAGGGACGAAAAGCTGGGGTGAGGTCTGGTGCAGAACTAAGCAGGCTAGCGCTCCCAGGGACCAGCAATGAGCAACTCTCCAGCTCATTTCCCAATAAGCACAGTGAAGGGCGTTGGGCTGTGGCATCGTCGGCCACTGGGTGGCACTAGCGGGCCTCAGTGGAGCCTGGAGAAGTCTCCACCAGGGGCCCTGGTGTCCCCTGCATGGGTTGTGCAGACGCCCAGACGAAGTTATAGCAAGACTGGGAGTCAATACGGGGGTGCACCCAGCCAGCGTATCACCAAACACCTATATCTAGGGGTGGGCGTGACGGGACGGCCCTGCAGACACAGCACCCAGTGAGAGATCGAGATCCATCACAATTGTTTTCTAACCCTTCCCGCTAAGAGGATATGCCGGTTTATCTTAAACCCCCAGTATGAGAATCACGCTGTTGCCTTGGGGGGGGAGGGGGAGGCTGCTTCTTCAGGGTCAGCTGTAATAGCCAAGTGAGCGTTTGGTGTGAGGAGTCAAACCACACAGCAGGTACAAGGTGGTGACTGGAGGCCCTGGCAGGGGTGTCTCCTCCTGCCTACTGATTTGGGGACTCAGAACCCTGCTCCCCACCATCAGAACCCACCAGGCCCCAAGTCCACTCAGCAGTCAGACCCAGGCAGCTGTCACCTTAAGGGTGGTCTCTGTAATAGGGACAAATGAGGGGTCTGAGGGCAGTGAATTCTGCTCACTGACTTCACATCTATTTTCAGCTCTGCTGGACCCACGGACCATGAAGTTTCTCATCGCCATCGTTTCCTGTCAAGACTGTCTAGTGTGAAAAACCAGGTAACAGTAGTGGGAGATCATTTTGCTTTTGTGCATTTGCTTATTCTGTTAGTAGAAAATGGATACGAAGGTACGATTTCCCAGAGAACACTCAGGAGAGTGTAAGCCGCCTTGCCTCCCAGACGCTCAAACTGGAGGCTCTGTATCACTGGAATGTCTCTACGGAGGCCTGAAGGGCTGTGGCTTGAGCCATGTAAATCTTTCCTTGTTGACTTGATGTCATATTTGGGTCACTTACACCTTATGAAACTCTATAATGAACTGGCCAAAACCCAAGTGTGTTTGGAGGTCAATGTCCTTCCTGGTTTTAAGTCTCACGTGGTGTTTTGAAAATCCATATTGGGTTGGTAGCATATGAAAGAACTGGCCCTATTATTTAACACAGACACTAGAATGGCACGTGATCAAGGCCTCATAGGGAGCCGGATGTTGTCACTCAAGGGAACAGGCCGGGGCCCAGTGCACTGGTCTGGGGAGTGGTGCTTTCCCACCATCTCTGCACCAGGCAGTCTCCTCACCTTTATAATAAAGCTACAAGTTAACCAAATCACGTGTGCCAAAATGGTTTACTCCTCCAACCAACATGATGGGGGCTAGGGGCCTCAGACCCTCCCTGTGAGCTCCTGGTGACAAAGGCTCACATAGGTGGCCACCTGGGACAGGTGGGCTGTGTAGATGTGGCGAGTAGGTAGCAGTTACCTTGGCGCTCTTCCTGCCGAGCTCCTCCGGGTCCACCTGCGTAACAAGTTGCCCCAACCTTCATTTAACAAAGGAAAGTGGCAAAGCTTCTTATCCGTCTTCTAAGTTTACTTCTTTAATTCTCAGAGGCTAAGAACATAACTATGTGCATGGTTTTGTACCACACACAGAGATCAGTAATATTAAGTAGTTTACAACTTATACAAATATAGCTGTAACTTGTGCACCACAGTGGAAGGATGGCAGCGTCATCTTCAGAGGGGACCTTGGACCGCCACTGATAATGCCACCAGAGGGACTTGCGCAGAATACTAATCTCCCCGCTATCAGAGTGGACCCAGAGCTCCACAAGGTCACATGAAGGTCACTGGAGAGCTGGTGGAGAGCTATCCTGAGCTGGAAACACCTAGCCACCCCCACAATGCCCCAGGGGCCGCAGCACAGGGTGCTGCCCAGAAGATATGTCACCGACAACCAAGGAAATGACAGCTGTATGAAGAGCATTAAGACTGTTAAGCAGAACCTTCCAGCAGTACAAGTTTCTGTTTTCCCTGTAACTGGGGGAGCAACTGGCCCACATGTAGTCTGCTTGGTTCCCAGCCATGTTTTATTGCCACTGACAATGCTGGGAGAGGTAAAAATGGCTCACATGCTGATGAATGTAAGACACCCCCCAGAGGTCTACTAAATATGCTGGGTCCTGCAGCCCCCCATGTTTATTACAAAGAGAAATATAGTATGTTCCTCTGGCGCTCTGTGAACTGTGCTCCTGGAGCCCATGCCAGTCACCCTCGCGAGAATCCGTGTCCTCCGTCACTTCTCCACTGCGCGTGGACCATCTGTGTGGCCCACACAGGGACTGGGGATGCTGCTTTAACAAACATCCGGGTTTGGGTGTCCAGGCTCTTTTAAGGCTTTTCACGTTAATTCTCAGAGCTAGATCAAACTGCAGAAATCCCTGATTTCAGTCAAAATCTGTTCAGACCCTGTGTTTTAAATCACCTAATAACCATTTTAAGAGCCCCAAATACTAGAAACTGTGCCTGCAAATATGAATGCCAGAATCCCACTTCCACATTCTTTCTGATACACCTGGAGCATCTTAGAAACAATGTTCAGCTCTCTCCGTGCCTCGACAGTCTTGGGAGGCGAACCAATAGTAGAGGTGGAGAGAAAAATTAGGCTATAAAAGTACAAACATGATTGATTTGGCAGGGAAATTAGGAACTGTTCCTACAAGTACAGGAAATCTGAGGGAACTTAAAAAACTTGTATTAATCCCATCACCGAGAACAGGAAGGACCTACTTCCGCAGTAGGAGGGGGGAGTGCCCATGCCCGTTTGACAGGGGTCCCTGCCATGGTCACTGCATCCACACTCCAGGGTCAGCAGCAGGGGCTGAGAGGAAGAGGGAAGCGCAGAGCACTGGACCGCACGCTGGCTCCCTGGGCTGACGAGGGTCCGTGGACCCTGAATCTCACCAGCCGAGCCCAGAAAGGCCTGCTCTGCAGCCTGCCAGGAAGGCAGGTGGAGGTCCTTATGGGGCAGCAGGGTTCTGTGTCCCACCTGCTACTGCACCTCTGAGAGGACGCTCCTGGGACAGAGGCAGAAACAGGCTGTCCCTCCCAGGGCCGAGGGAGGACCTTTCCCGATGACCCTTCACTGTCCCCCCCAATCACCTTTTGGGAAGATGACACTTCTGGGATAAAAAGATAACAATTAGCTCAAAAATGTCCCCTATGCATTCAATTAATTCTGGATGTCCACCATCAATTTTAATTGAGATGTCAGTGTGCTAGGAACAGTCAGTCATTAGTTTGTTTCAACTTCCCATCAACTGAAGCCCGTCAAACTTCAGTGAGGAACTGATGTGGAGAGAGAAGGTGAAGAAAACCAGTCTGTGAGCAGAGAAAGGGCCCCTCGTGGACGCCCATCCCTCTTCCCTCTAGACCGCAGGGGAACACGTTCAAGGAGAGACCACCCTGTCCCCACAGCTCCACGCGTGGAGCTCAGGGCAGCCCCCAGCTCTAGTCACAGATGGAAACAGACCGACGGGAAGCCAAAGGCGGGGCCGTGGCGGCTGTGCCAGGCCCTGGTTCTGCCACGAGCCTGGAACCACTTAGAGCACGTGACACAGGACTCAGAGCCACCAGCCCACCCATTCACTCATGGTGATGCTGTTTCAGGTGTGTCCACGTCTCTGAAAACATGCTAACTTGATGAAAATTTGAGACGTTACCATGAAATTCTTAGCTCAAACAACCTAAGGTGTATCAAACGTTTTAATACAGGTGGTTAACTGTATTTAACCACTCACTCCTGAAATAAAAAAATAAACCTAGTATTGCTTTGCACCTTACTTAGGTCTGGAGCCATTTCCACTCTCAGAGTATCTGGCTACACTTCCTCACTCCACTGGCTCAGCACCCCCGCCCTGGCCCTTCCCTCGACCGTCAGAAGAGGACTGAATGAGAAGGCAGCACACCTCTGTGGTGCTGAGGTGCAGGGCCTCCTAACCTGTGGTGCTTAGCACAGAACAGTGTATGAGCAAGCACATCGAAATCACCTTGAGCAATGGAATTAGATTTGCCCTCTAGATCAATTTAAATTTCCAAAATTTAATTTTGGAGTTAGGCTGAAAAACAAGAAAAAGACTGTGCTGCATCATTGAGTCTGGGATTTCAAAGACCAGCTGGCAGCACCTGGATTCCCTCACCAGGGATGAGCTGGGGGTGGGCACGTCCTGCCCACCAGCATCCAGGGGGTCCAGACGCCGGTGCTCACAGCAGTGCTGCAGGAGACACGGCACCCACTTACCTGGGACACGCAGCTCGGTGAGCGGCCTTCGCGACTGGAGTGTGTTTATGGGGACGTGTGGCATGTGGACTGAGTATTAGAGCTTTCTGTGCCCTCAGAAATCGTACTTCTGCTACCTGTGTAACACTAACGTGAAGAAGACATCCCCCAGCACACACAGGAAATGACGGCCACACATGCTCACGGCAGCGTGGAGAGCTATACAGCCGACAGGGCTGTGATAAAAAGGCACCGGCCGTAAGGACGGTGATGAACTCGGGAGTGCTGGCAAAGTGGAGCTGCTCAGCTGGGCTTTTCTTGGCGACAGTACAAATACTTACCAGTGTTTGACAATGAAAACAGATCAGCCCTCAGCCACCAAGGTGCCACGCTCAGCACTGAGGCCTGCAGGCTGTGTGGAGAACAGGCTAATGGCGAGCCCACGGGGCTCCCAGCACTTGCTTCCATCCCTTAGAGGTGCAGCACTGAGCTCGGCTACACCTCTTAGTTCTGGACAGTCCCGAGTGGACGGCTGTCCAGAAAGATGGGGAAGGGTCCAGAGGCCACCCCGAGGTGATACATACATTTACACAACACTGATGGCCACAGGGCAGCAGTCTGTTCTGGCTTTACTGCATTGTAATTGTGGTCGCTTGCCCAGGACGGCGTGCTGCTCTCGCAAGGTGTTTCCTTAACAAGGACCTCACTCCTAGCAGGGGTCACCACTGCCTTCTTCACGGAGTTTTCTTTCTTGTCTGGAGCTGGTCTCTTGTGCACAGAAGAGACTTTAATGCCTGCCTGGATAATCAGTAAAACCCCATTATTAAGGAGGTCAGAAATCAACCTTTGCTCACTTCCCTTCTAAATAAGCATGAGAATAAGCTCAGGGTCACTTCAACCCCCTGCCCTGCCCTGGGTTTGGGTACCGTGTCCACTCAGCACCAGGGCTCAGTTGCATTTGCCACCAGCTGACCCCTCAGCATTCCAACTGTAATGGCCGGGACTTTGTAAAAAGGCCAGTGTCCCAAAACTACTGTGCTGGCAGGAACCCCCCACATCACTCTTAGCAAACAGCAGTTCTCCCTCAAAATCACCAGCCTTAAATATTAGGCCACCTAAAGGCTAACTACGCTTTTACCCATGTCAAGAAAAGTCTGCATTAGGCTGTCACGGGTGCAATGGGGCCACCAGAGCCAGCTCCAGGAGCCTGCAATGGCAAGGCTAATAGCTGGGATTTCTGAAACACCTTGACTCATCCCAAATCTCACATTTAAAAACCAGACCATCTGGGAGCTAGGTCTCCGTGAGACAGTCTGGCGTAAGAGCCCACTCCCCAACCCTGCTGGCTGCCTGTGACTCCACTTCCCACGTGGGCTCTAACAGTCACAATGCTGTCGGGAGACTCCTGGCCTCGGGACAGCACCGCCTGTCGGGATGGTGTCTCACTGCATTTATAACTGTCAATCCCTCGGCTAGGAGGCAGAGAAAAGCAAGCATGAGAACACATGTCACCGCTAATTCTGACGCCAGGACTGGTGGGAAAGGTGGAGGACAGGAGTGGTGACAACGCCTGACTCAAGTCCACGCCACCGACCTCCACACTCCACAGCCGAGTCAGCAGGTCTGGAGCACAGGCAGCTTTATGCTCCGACTGTCCCAGCGAGGGGCGGCTCTCAGTCAGCTTACCTGGACGCTACACTTCGGGAGGATGAGCTTCTCTGGCCTGGCTCTGGTCTTGTCCTTGGGTCTTGGTTTGGGCTCCTTCCCTGCACTCAGGAACTTCATGGTTGCAGCGGCGTGCTTCAGGATGCAGTCGCTGCTGCAGTAGACGGAGTCGGGCTGTGCCACGCTCGAGCACCCGGGCCCGATACACTTGGCAGCCACGGGGGCCTCTGTGACCTGCAGAACAAGATGTGTGAATTCAGACTCACCGTTTCTAGCAGGGAAAGTACATTGTAAAGTCGCTATTTCTAGTACCGAGGGCACTATTTTTAATCAAGAGACACTAACAGTACTTTTAATGTCAATGAAAACGTATCTCTGTTTACTCAAGCACATGAATCCTTTTCCCTTCTTCTGCCTTCACGCCCACATGGGGGACACACTCTAAGGGAACCCCACCAGGGTTCTGCTCCAACAAAACAAGCTGTGTCCCGTCACAGGAGAGGTGCTTTCACACCCACAACTCAGTTCCACTTCAGGGTAAATGAACAGGGACTTTGTAGATGTGACTAAGGCCCCAAATGAGATGATTCTGAATTAGTCAAAGGGTGACGTAATCAGGCTGGGACCCTTCACAGAGAGAGCAGGCCTGTTAAATGAGGAGAGACACCCTGCTCTGAGGGCCGCCACCAGGCCAGGCTCGGAAGGTGACTTTGCGGGTGAAATCCAGGGCGCTCAATGGGGTCTGAATCTCAGACAAACAGCAAGTACCTTTTCACTATAAGCACATGCCCCAAAATAACGCACGGGACACATCCCCACACTAACCCTCCTACATGCTTCTTGAAGTGGGCCCCCCACCACACCCAAGACCCAGCCCCCACTGGCCCTGGAGCACAGACTCAGACAACCCAAGCAGAGGGCCAGCTAAGCCAGGCCCCAGTCTCTGACCCGTGGAAGCGGCACTGAGAGACGTGTGCTCTCCCAGAGTGCGCACACGTCCGCTGCACGGCGACGGGGCCTGACGACCACAAGCTGAGCTGGTGGCTCCTGTCTGTGCTTACGGAGTGTATTCCGATGACCAAGACTAAACTCAGAAACACACCCCTCCAACATACTTAACAGTATCTTCTCACAGCAAAAGTTTAAGATACTGACTTTCCTCCATAGGATCCAAGTTTCATTCAAGATAAAATTTAGGCCTGACTGGTGGTGGCAGTGTTGACATGAGACGCTGAGGTCCCAGGTTCAAAACCCCAAGGTTGCCATCTTGAGCACAGGGTCAATGGCTCAGAACACCCCCCCCCCCCCCCGTTCAAGGCACATATGAGAAGCAATCAGTGAACAACTAAAGTGCCTCACCTACAGGTTGATCCTTCTCATTTCCCTCCCATTCTTGCCCAAAAAATAAGAAAAAAATTAAACCTACATAGTCTTAAACACATTGACAGTAAAGACATAAGATGAAGATGACATTCCCCGTTAATTTCCATTTCCATGAACATCTGGTGACTGAAGGTGTTAACGTCATCACATTTCACTTAGTACCACAGATACTTCACGGTGGCTGTGCCCCCACAAGCCACAGTGCAGGGTGTTAAGACACAGGTGTCCTCTGACACCCCTTTGGACACAGCTACCTAGATCCACCTGCCCGTGAACACGTGCTGAAGGACAGGCCACGGCACAGCAGAGCCAGTGGAGAGCCTGGTCAAGGGTGCCGGGAACTCGGGCAGGTGGGACAAGAGCACGCCCCAGGCTGGGATCACGGGCGCCCAGGACAGCTCTCCACAGCAGAAGCCGACGCTCCGTGGGACGGAGATCAGGCCCGACTCCAGGGAGGAAGGAGGCGGAGGGAAGAGCTGGCCCAGGCGGATGTGACAGGGCCGCACCCACCACCTCCCTCAGCAGCTCCCGAGGCAGGTGCACGACCACTGGTTCTACCCAGACAGCGGTGCCAGGTGAGACGGCCCTCAGCTCAGGAACTCCAAGGAGACTGAACGTGTCACATGAGGTTCCACTAAGAACACTCAGGGAAAGATGAATTTTTAACAAGAGAGTCCACCTGAGGCAAACGAGCCAGCAGTGGGAGTCCGGGAGCTGACGTGGCGAAACACCAGAGAGAAGGGAGGCCCACAAAGCAGGACTGCTTTCCCACCAGCCCCCCCACCCCCGCCCCAGGCAAGGCACAGGCTCTGGGGAAGCCTCCATCACTCCAGCAGGAAGGAAGAACCGAGTCTGTGCCACCAGCAGGCAGCGCAGCAGACCGCACTCCCCCACGGCCCCGGGCCAGGACTTACAGGCTGGAATATCTTGAGTTTCTTCTTGCCGCTTGGATGTGCAGCCTTCTCAATTCTCCCCTTTATCCCCTGGTCTTCGACGGATTTCTGCTCTACGATCCCGATACTTGTGCAGTCGGTGCCGTCGGAGTCTGTGGGCCGCAGCCGCGCCTCCAGCTGGTCAGTGGTCTCTGAGCTGGGCTCGTCCTGCACCTGCAGGATGGTGCAGTTGGGGCAGATGTAGTCCTCCCCGTTCCTCTCCAGGAGCCGCCCTCGAGCCTCAGAAATGCCCACACAATCGCCGTGAAACCACTCTTCACAGCGGTCACAGCAAATCATAAACCTGAAATTAGAGAATCAGGAATGGAAAACAGAGAAACACTCATTTTTAGACATATAAGTCACTTTTTAAGTTAATACTTTAAAAAACTGCAAACAGACAGACAAGTAGAACAGGATAAAGACACACTCCGGCCTTCTCTAAACACTCAAGCAAATTCACTTCAGCTTGCTCTGAATGGAGCATTTCAAGTGAGTTACAGGCTTCCTGCCCCCCCAATACATGACTGCTGTCTCCCCAAGAGCAACAATGCCCTTCTCCCCGCAAGGAGCCAGACGGAGGTTCCCTAACGCCAGCAGGCAGCGCTACCCGAGAGACCTCCAGGCGCCAGTGCTGGTCTGGTCAGTGCTGCCTCGCACCGCGCGGCTGGGCAGCGAAGAGCCGAGTGGCCACTGGCAACAGTGCACGTGGTGTGTGACTCCAGAGCCCCTCTTTGACAAGGACTCGTTCACCTTTCTCAACTGCACGGGTCACTCATCCAGCCCGGCTCTGGAACTCTGAACAGATCGTGTGGGTCTGTCCCGCTGCTTTCCTGCTTCCTGCGTCCTGCTGGTCTCCCTGAAACCCGGGGTAGCCAGCATCCTCCTCGCCCAGGACCTACCTGTTGTTGTGGGGCTGACGACATATGCAATACAGAGCGTTGGGGTCGTACACTTCACACTCAGGCTTGTGCTTGACGGAGCCCCCCGAGTCCTCCTCCTTGACCCCGTGGGCCGCCCGCCCTTCCAACTTCCTCTCTCTGTCATCGCTCACTGCCTGCTCCGCCGTGGGCTCCTGCTGGCTGGGCGGAGAGCTCTCCACGGCATCGGACACCTCCATGTCCCCCGTTTCCGCCGGGTCCTCCTCCCGACGCCTCTTCCTCAGGCGACTCTGGGCTCCTTTCAGGGGCCGATCGGCAGGCTCTTGCTCTCGTTTTCTTCGTAGGCGATTCTGAAGTTCTTTCAAGGTCAACCCATCACTGTCACTATCGGAGGTGTCGCCCTCGCCGTCACCTCCCTGGGCCTTTGCAGACGAGGCTGGTCTTCCCTTGCCTGTTCCTTGACTCTTACCATCAGAGGTGCTCTCGACGCTCCCCTCAGACGCGGTCTCAGCATCTGTGACCGGGCAGGAGGTCGGCTCCCCGGGGTCCTCGGGGGAGATGGTCAGAGTCCTCCGGCCCCTGCGTCGCACCGTGGTGAGGAACTCCTCCACCCTCTCCGTCCGCTTGGGCTGCCGCCCGCTGCGCCGCAAGGACAGGCTCTGCTGCTGCGGGGGCTGCTGGTCCCCAGAGTCCAGCTCCACGTCCCCAGTGCCCTCGCGCTTAGCAATGGTGGTCCTTCGAAACCCCCACGTTTTCCTAAACTCTTTACTGGTGGGTTTGATGACTTTGGGGGCTTCCTCATTGCTTGGGTCACCTTTCTCATCCATACCTAATGGGAAATGCAACCAAACCACGACCAAGGTTAGCAAGGCCCATTCCTTGGCGAGTGGGCAGTGAGCCAGTGCTGGAGGAGCGCATGGCCTTCAGCAGCGCCACCCCCATGACCACGGATGCAAGAACATGTACCTGCCCACCAACAGTGAGGGGGCCACTCAAGTCTGTCATTTCGACTAGTGTTTCCTAAAACAGTGGTCCCCAACCCCCGGACCGGAACTGGTCCATGGGACTTTTGGTACCGGTCCGCAGAGAAAGAATAAATAACTTACATTATTTCCGTTTTATTTATATTTAAGTCTGAATGATGTTTTATTTTTAAAACAATGACCAGATTCCCTCTGTTACATCCATCTAAGACTCACTCTTGACGCTTGTCTGGCTCATGCGATACATTTATCTGTCCCACCCTAAAGGCTGCTCTGTGAAAATATTTTCTGACATTAAACTGGTCCGTGGCCCAAAAAAGGTTGGGGACCACTGTCCTAAAACATGGTACCCGATGTAATTTGAGGTGATTCTTGAAGAAAATATTAACTGTTAAAAATCTAGAATCACGGCCCTGGCCGGTTGGCTCAGTGGTAGAGCGTCGGCCTGGCATGCGGAAGTCCCGGGTTCGATTCCCGGCCAGGGCACAGAGGAGAGGCGCCCATCTGCTTCTCCACCCCTCCCCCTCTCCTTCCTCTCTGTCTCTCTCTTCCCCTCCCGCAGCCAAGGCTCCATTGGAGCGGAGATGGCCCAGGCACTGGGGATGGCTCCTTGGCCTCTGCCCCAGGCGCTGGAGTGGCTCTGGTTGCGACAGAGCGAAGCCCTGGAGGGGCAGAGCATCGCCCCCTGGTGGGCGTGCTGGGTGGATCCCGGTCAGGCGCATGTGGGAGTCTGTCTGTATCTCCCCGTTTCCAGCTTCAGAAAAATACAAAAAAAAAAAATCTAGAATCACAAAGGAGGATACAACTGATTTGTCACCTAACTGCTCAGGACAAGGCCTTATGGAACAGGCACTGGGGAAGTACCCAGTGAGCCACAGTCCCCGGTGGCAAGAACAAAACCAGTGTGTGCCATGGCGGACTGGAGGTGGCTGCTGGCCTGCTGGTACCCCCATGTGGAGACACGATGTCATCGCAGCTCTGCCTGCAGGGCACAGAACGCTGGGCCAGTCCTGGACTCAGCTGGCGACAGCACTACCGCTCCTGTCCTGGGCTGTAGAGCCCTGAGCTGCCACACAAGAAGTGTGACCACCTGGCTGGAGAGGCCACGTGGAGAGGGTTTACGCTGGACCTGCACGGCAGCCCGGCAGGGTCCTGCCCAGACCTGAGCCCCAACCAGGACCGTACAAACGAGGGTCGTTGTTACGCAGCAACAGGTAACTGGGACACTAAGAAAAGACCGACCTTGCCAACAGCTTCAATGTGTCTCTGCTCCTATTCTACCTTCCCCTTCCTTCTAAGAGATTACCGAAGGGTCATGTTTGTGAAAACCTTACTCTTGTTTAAAATAATAAGACCCAAAAAACATAGTATGTACCTTAAAGAAGTCTTTTCCAAGCTGTCCAGGCTTCAATCACATTGAAATGCTAGTGCCGACTCGGACTTTGTGCCATGTTCCATCCTAGGGGAAGGACCGGTGCAGAATGCAGACCTTCAAAACACAACACACACAGAATTCAAACCAGGTGCCACCCGATCCCTTCCTGCTCCCCGCGGAGTGCTGCCACATGTCCAGTCCAGCTCCACGCACCCTTTGCTGTGGGGCTCGGCCTCCCACTCCCAACCACTCAGAAGCTTGCCAGAGTGGCCGTGACATGAGCAGGTGTCTTCAGAGGAATGCCACTTCTCTGGCCACCTAAAGTGACAGCTGAACTGAATCAGGAGCTCATGGTGGTTCCAATGCAGACTGGGGTGACTGGGAACAAGCCACACTGAATGGCCTGCAGCCAGGAAGCAGTGCTGACAGCGTACGGTGGTGATCTCTTCGTGTAAGAATCAGCACTGACCTTCCCACGAACAGGGCTATGCTCCTCCCACAAGCACATGTTAGAGCTGTTACTACCACACTAACGACAACTGTTCACCCACACAGCCTAGAAACCCGGCTTTAGAAAGTGTTTCCCCTCTCGAAAATCAACTCCAAGTAAATCTGACAGCCACCGTGAGAGGGTCACACTCCCATTTCATACAACAGTATCCATTTCCAAGGAGGACGCAGTGTGAGGGGCCTGAACCAGTCTTTGCCAACCAGATGTTCAGCGGCTGCAATCGCTCCACCGCAGAGGGTCTGAGACGGGCCCCCCAAGCTCCTGCAGGGAAAACTGTCCCCTGCAGAGTACACGCCACCACACAGAGATCATACTACGCCAGGGTCCACACATTAAAAAAATAACCAACAGAAAAATAAATGCTCTGAATCAAATTGTTATTTTTTCCAGTTTGAGCTATTGTGTTTGGTTTGTGAACAGTCTTACACTTTTTTGTATGCCGAATATGAGCACCAGAAACACCTGTAAAAGTTACTGTTTTCAACTGGACGTGCACAGATAAAAGTATGAAAAAAGTAAAAATAAAACTCCTTAACATCATTCCACATTCAAGTTTGGACCATCTCTAACAGGTGTGACTGCGACTTTATGACACTGTTTACACATACTGCAACTTCGCATATAGAAAACACAACTCCAAACTTGCCAGGTTTTGCTGTTGACACTCACGCTATTATTGAGTTACCTGCCGACAAGACAGGGACACCGTCTGCAAGTCCTGAGCACAACAAAGAGCCTGCTGCTGCACAGGCCCGGTCCCAGCAGGCGGCCAGGCCTCCCCCACGACTGCAGGCCGCGGCTCACTGACCACCGTGAAGACTGCGTGAGACTGCTCCCACGGAGGGAACTCCTGCAAGAGAAGATGGTTTTCAGACCTTAAGTAACTGTGACTCAAAGCACATATTAAAACAAAAACACAAGCCACACACACACTGCCCCTTTCCTCCCAGGCCTTTCACAGAGGACACTGTGACCACATGGGGGGCAAGACAAGCAGGTGGGCGTGGGGAGGGAAAGCTAGCAGCAAGAAGGGCTCCACAACCAGTTACTAGGTGTCGGCTGCTTCCCAATCAGGACCCTATTTCTGATGGACCCAGCTCAATAAAACCCAACAGGAAAACAAAATGTGAAAAGGCCGAACAAAAACAGACGTAATTATTTTAAAATTCTAACACTGCACCTACGCCATCATTTTAGTTAAAACCCTAAGAGCCTGGTCGGTGCTGGCGCAGTGGACAGAGCCGTGAGCTGGACAGATAAGGTCACTGGTTCGAAACCCTGGGCTTGTCCGGTCAAGGCACGTAGGAGGCAAGCAGTCAACAACCAAGTGAAGCCACTACTGTATGAGTTGATACACTCGCTCCCACCCCTCCTCTCTCTGTAAAATCAATCAATCAATCAATCAACACCTGAGAAAAACTTTAGAAGCTTGTGATTAACATCAACATGGAGCAGGCGCCCTCTGTGTATTCAAAGCTTGGCTCCGCCAGCACCTCCTTCCCACGGCCTTCCCCAGTCTGAGCCATACACACTCATCTTTTGGTGTATTTCAGCACTTCAGTCTAGCCCCACCTCACCTTGCCTCCTCCTAGCCTCACTCCAACTGCCTCTGTGTAACTGTGGTCTCCTTAGTGACCTCACAACAAATGTTCTGATGCTCCGCCTTTTAAAGAGACAGTGACCACGTCAACTGCATTAGCCAAATTCTGTCACCACAGCCACCAAATCTCTTCATTGTGGCAAACTGGTCTCAAAATGAGGCGTCAACGGTTCAGAAACGTAAGTTCTCAAAAGAAACAAAAAATAAACCTTCCTTGTATATTTACTATCCTGAGAACAAAATTTAATGTGTCCTCAGGAATAAAATTTTTTTTTAAAGATAAACCTGTCTGGATTTTATGTGAATCCTGAAAAATTCATTGGAAAAGAAAAACCTAGTTATTTCTGTTAGTAGAATGAGATCAAGTCCATATTCTGAACAGATCAGATCATCCTAGATACCTGGTTCACTTATGTGGACTTTTAAAATATTTACAAAATTGATTTTTCATAATTTCAACACCGAAATTCTAATACATAACTTCATTCAGCTCATGATACAAAACCATGCATATAAAGACAAAAGAGAACAATCTATAATCAAGTGCTAAATTCCCAACACAACTTAGGTTAAGTGTGGAACCCTACACACCACAGCACATTACATGAGGAAGACGGTCATAAACCTGCATTCGCATCATAGTAGTAACAATTTTCTCCAAGAATTTAAAATCATCTTTCTACGTTTCTAAGTACAAGTTTTTTCTTCTCAGTTGAAACTGCTCCACTTCCTGCTAAGCAGAGGTGGAATAATGCTATGGAATCTGAGGGTTAGTATCTCCACTGCTGCTCACAGCGGAGTCTGGGCATCTGCCCGCAGCCCCACAACTAGGAGGGACCCAGGACCAGGACCCACACTACAACTTCTGGTCCCAGGGCCTCTTTAACCCTCTTAAAAACTGAGGACCTCAAAGAGTTACCGTTTATGTGGAATACATCACTATTTCCAAAACTCAAGCAGAAATGTCTTACAGTAACTGTGGGTGCTCTCTGCTACCCCACACCTGGCCCTGACAAGTGGCAGTGTCAGAAACATGAGCTGATGTGGAAACAAACCGTGGGGTCGTCTGGCACCCTCAAGTTCTCCAACTCACGCAAGTCCATGCGCAGAACGTCCCGTCAGATGACACAGAGGACAGGACACACGTGGGCTAATAATGTTGGCACCCATCTCCTCAAATGACTTTAACCACTGGGAAGCCATCAAGCTCACAATGGCAAACACAAGTTTTCCAAAATTCTAATACTCATTCAAAAGCTAGAATGTTCTCATTAACAACAAATTCTGTCAGTTAAACCTCACATCTTTCATCTTTGAGAAAATGCCTGCCAAAATTCTGAAAACTGTAGCCTGTCAGTTGTCATTCAAGTACAGATGGATTGGGTCCCGCCAGCCCCATGGGCTCTTCCTGGAGACAGCCAGTGCTGGGGTGCAGCAGAGGCACAAGAGTGTCCCTGCTGCCTCAGACGGGCGCGTCAGAGAGGGACACTGGAGGCCGAGAGTCCTAAGGCAGACTGCACTGCTTCACGGAAGACTTGAAGGGGAGCCGGCCAGTCTCCAGGGACGGGTGCACAGCAGGGTTTATGTCGCCACCCGAACTGGCTTCTGAACCTCTACCTAGGCAAATGTCAACTCAGTGGACAAAGGCTGACAGCGCCAACTGTCACAGTGCAAAGAGTTTTGGGCTGTGAGCCCACAAAGGGGTTTGGGGACCTGCAGGGGTCGAGAGACACACTGAGGACATGCAGAGCACTAAGAGGTCTGGGCTTCAGTGTGGGAAGAGACCAAACACTGCCTTCCACAAAACTGTTCCAAAGTAACCCTCACTCTGCCCTTCATTCGCCACCTCTTCAAAATGCTAACCTGCCAGAAGCAAACAAAACCAAAAGTACCCTTCCAAAATGTTATGTTAGTTAAAAACAAATGACAAATGTCAGTGATGTGACTGTGATTGTGGTCAAGCTGAAGGCCCCACCTCCAGAGCTCTCCTAAGCCGTTCTGAGTGATGCAGTGCTACAGTTAAAAGGCTCCTGTCCCTAAGTCACTTTAAAATATGTTATCGCACAGCATGACCACCGTTTCTCCTCAAAGATAACATCTAGTGCAGACCTGCCCCACCCAGTGGCAAAAAGCATGTCTGTCTAAACCTCACATCCCCCTGGGATAATATTCAAAACTAACCATCTCGGCCCTGGCTGGTTGGCTCAGGGGTAGAGCACTAGCCCAGCATATAGAAGTCCCGGGTTCGATTCCCGGCCAGGGCACACAGGAGAGGCGCCCATCTGCTTCTCCACCCCTCCCCCTCTCCTTCCTCTCTGTCTCTCTCTTCCCCTCCCGCAGCCGAGGCTCCATTGGAGCAAAGATGGCCCGGGCGCTGAGGACGGCTGTGGCCTCTACCTCAGGCACTAGAATGGCTCCAGTTGCAGCAGAGCAGCGTTCCCTAGTGGGCATGCCGGGTGGATCCTAGTCGGGCATATGTGGGAGTCTGTCTGACTGCCTCCCCACTTCTCACTTCAGAAAAACACAAAAAAAACAACCACCTTAATTTCTAAACAATTCTGACCTGCCAGTCAGAAATTATATCCAAAACCTACAACACCAACTCTTTATTTTAGACTCTGATGACTCAGAATTTTTAAACTGATAAGTCAGACTGAAGTTTAGTTATTGTATCACCATAACTAGACCCTTCTGTGGACAAGGTACTGAGAAGACACCAGCTGTAAGTTCCTGACACTGTTAAGAAAGAAAGGAGAAACACTTCCTAATTAAAGACAAATCAGCGTCTAGTAGTGGGGCAGTCACTGAACATGCCAGGGAGTCCGACCACTGCGGGTGTCCTAGGGTTTCCTTACCGTTCTCCAGGGACTGGCGAGCCGTCCTTGGTCCAGAGGCAGCTCTGCCCTCACGGACCCCACAGGCAAGCACGCGCTCATCCACAGAACACTGGTGGACAGGTTTGGGCCACAAAGCAACGAAGCCCATTTTCACCCATCTGAACATACAGCCTCTGACTCGGCATACATTACATGTGACCCTTCAGAGACTGCACTCCGATTTTCAACTCACCACTGAACGCGCCATTGCTGCAGCTATTCCCATGGAGCCAAGGTGCCCACCGCACAGTAAGGTTCTCCAGGGGTCCAGAGAGAAATCCAGAAACAGCCCAGCTGGTTCCGACTGTCTCAGGTACTTTTGCTTCAGATGTACGGAGACAAAAGCCAACCCAGTGGTACAGAATCCTCTGCAGGACGGGGCCAGGCTGTGACCTTGGCAGGCAACTACTCTACATAAATGAGTCAGGAACCAGAACAGCTGCACGGGTGCATCAGAGGTAAGAGGAAGGAAAAGCACTGAGGTTTCACTGCTCTCTATTAAATAAACGGTGCAGACAGTCTCCTAAACTGCTACCTTGAACGGGCTTCCGCTGTGGTGTTTGTGCCCCTCCCCCAAGCTCACATGGAAACCTAGTGCCAAGGCAATGGTGCGAGGAGGTGGGGGCCTCTGGGAGGCACTTAGGTCACTGGGGTGGAGCCCCATGAATGGGATCAATGCCCTGATAAAAGAGACTCCAGAGAGCCTGCTCCCTCACCCCCTCCACCCTGTGAGGACAGTGAGACTGACCTCTGCCCCCAGAAGAGACTTCACCAGGACCTGTCCACAATGACACAATGACACTCTGATCTTGGGCCTCGAGGGCCGAGCAATAAGTGTGTGTTGTGTGCAAACCCTGAGTCTACAGTATTTTGTCCCAGCAGCCCAAGTGGACGAAGCCAGCCCCACTTCCCCCTCAGTGAACAAGGAAACACGGTTTCAAATACTGAAATGGGCCCGTCAAAATCCTACCTCCCAGGAGACTGGTGCTTCCTAAGACGAGGCCACCACCTGGGTCTCAGAGACCCTTTGACTTGTCCAGGTTCTTGATCTCATTAAGAAACCTGCCACGCCCTGGCCGGTTGGCTCAGCGGTAGAGCGTCGGCCTAGCGTGCGGAGGACCCGGGTCCGATTCCCGGCCAGGGCACACAGGAGAAGCGCACATTTGCTTCTCCACCCCTCCGCCGCGCTTTCCTCTCTGTCTCTCTCTTCCCCTCCTGCAGCCAAGGCTCCATTGGAGCAAAGATGGCCCGGGCGCTGGGGATGGCTCTGTGGCCTCTGCCTGAGGCACTAGAGTGGCTCTGGTCGCAACATGGCAACGCCCAGGATGGGCAGAGCATCGCCCCCTGGTGGACAGAGCGTCGCCCCATGGTGGGCGTGCCGGGTGCATCCCGGTCGGGCGCATGCGGGAGTCTGTCTGACTGTCTCTCCCTGTTTCCAGCTTCAGAAAAATGGGAAGAAAAAAAGAAACCTGCCACGTGGGACAAGTTCGGCTACTGCTAAATGCCTGAGGACAGCACTGAGACGGGTTCCTAGAAGGAGCCCCATCTCCCTTCCCAGGGGGAGGGAGAGATCTCAGGTATGTGCTCACAGAGACCTAAGCACTAAGTCACTTCCCAGGACAGTAGAAAGTAAAGGGACAGTTATCCTCGCTGGGCACTTCAGGGTTGCTTCCCAAGCCTCTAGGTCCTGTAGCAGTTAATTATGAACCCTGATCCTCCAGGGGACCCCCCAACTGGCCACCCTACTGCACCTGTGCAGGACTCCCTCCTGGCACCTCCAGAGGCACTGCTGCGATACCCCTGGGGTCACACACGTAACACCTGCACCATTCCACAGCCCCATGTCCAGGCCACTCTCACTCCCATTTTCATAGGAGCTCGAGTTGTTACAGAGGCCGTGTCTAATTAAAGAATGTCTTACAACAAATGCAAAGTGCCACTTAACACACAAAATCACAGTGCTCTCCCATCCAGGCACCTCCCCTACAAGGCAGAGTGCCCTAACCCTAAAAGCAGTCCTGTTCCTCCACGCCAAAGCAAGCACCCTGGTCTCACTTAGGAAGTCCGCTCTGGGGGAGACATACACCCTGAAATACTTTCACCTGTGACCACAAACAGGTCTTTTCTTGTTGCCAAAAAGCAAGTTATGTGGTTGAGCCAATTAAAAAAGTGCGGACATTAGACACTGCCATTTCCCCCAGTGTTAACATCTTGAATCAACTACTATATTTTTAAAAATTTACACTTCTAAACAATAAGTATTCCCAGCCATTATCTACAGCAGAGGTTCTCAGTGTGGCCCAGGGGCCCTTTGAAGGTCCCCAAGGTCAAACTATTTGCAAAACACCATGCCATTATTGCCTTTTGCATTGGTCACTCTCGGAAGGGTAGTTTTCCAGAAGCAGATGTGAGAACCAGCTATTGTCTGTTAAGCCAGACATAAAAAAGGCAGAAACATAAAACATTGTCACCTTTCTCATTAAGTAGTTTGTGTCTTGGAAAATAGCTTCCATAAAATGTTACTCACG
The DNA here is from genome assembly GCF_036850765.1 of Saccopteryx bilineata. Taxonomy (NCBI): domain Eukaryota; kingdom Metazoa; phylum Chordata; class Mammalia; order Chiroptera; family Emballonuridae; genus Saccopteryx; species Saccopteryx bilineata. The sequence goes on from NC_089495.1 coordinate 210,214,035, forward strand.
TTTACACACAATGGTTTATTAATATTTCACAATAAACGTGAACATCTGTTGTCAATGCCAAATATGGTAAATATCATAGACATGACTTAAGTAAGCAAAAGCTCTCTGGAGTCCCAATTAATTTGTGTGTGTCAGGTCCTGACTTCAGACCCTTTGGGAAGGGGAGACACACAGAGCTACCACTTGACACTTGAGGGACCTTAAGGGCTGCTGTCCAAGGGCCCACAAGCGACTGGGTGGCCTTCCCGCCAGGAAGACGCCAGGAAGCTCAGCTCCTGCACCAGACTTCCCCGACCCCTTTCCTCCGTCAGAAGGGGCAGGTCCAGTGAGCAGTCACACTGCCAGAAGTCCTCCGACGAGAACACAGAAGCCCACTCAGGTCTGTGCTTTGTGAGCAGGGCCACATCCCCTCAATCTCAGGGTCTCAAGCACAGCCAAGGGCAGATGATGCTTAGGGACCTCGAAGACAAGTCTAGAATTAACTGCATTTCAAAGGCAAGCTTCCTTTCCTTCCCTGAGAGCAGCAAAGGCCAATGCTTACTTTTGGGGTGGGGGGAAAGGTCTAAGCTTAAATAAAGATGTTAAGGAATGAGTAACAGGATTTTCTGGGTCCATTTTCACAACCCACACAAGCTGGATGTACATGAGGTAACTTGACCCGCATCTCAGTGCTACACGGGGGTGGGGTGGGTGTTTGAGGAGAGCTAACAACTAGAGGGAAAACTGTTCAAATTATAATCGACAATCCTGAAGAGCCAAGGCTAGCTAGCAGTGATCCCCCTCACCCCCACTGACAAGAGGGGTTAGTTAAGAGTTTATCCCTCTGATAAACAGACTGGGAGCTGGGGAGGCTTAATGCCTTTTATATCAGGATGTCCCTGGCTTCAAACCTCGCTGCAAACCTAACAGCAATTCACTCTCTGAGCTGTACTTTCCTGCCCAGGAGACGGGGAGGACTGCGACCTCAGTTTCCTAAAAGGGTCTCTGAAACCTCACGATGTCAAGGTCAGTCAGTGCCAGCAGCAGGGCAAGCATGCAGTAAATGGTGGGCGTCACCTGGTAAAATGTCAGTGCCAGAGACAGACCCTCTTAGGAGAGTATTTGACAAGTATTTAACTAACACCCTCACTGCTGGGTGTGCCCCTTCATTCTGACCCGGCAGGTAACGGGAAGTGCAGAATGCTCCAACGTCCTTCTCAGGAGACTGGTTTGAAACACCGAAACGCCCACAGGACGGGACTCTAACCAGACCCTCCAGCCACTGTCCTGGAAGAGGTCCTCACAGAGTGAGGAGAGCAGGTGATCCTTCTGCACGGTGCCACTTCTGGTGTTTTTGCTTTCTTCTTGATTTTTTTTACATTGTTTTAATTTTCGACATGCGTATTTATGTTCATAACCCAAAACACAGTAAAGCCATCTTTATATTGGAAAAAAAAAAAGCTGTTTAAGTACCACCCAGTGGCTGTACCAGCATATGAAACACAAAACCACAGCCTCTAAATTTGACATCCAAAGAGAGAGAAATACCTACTTCGTAAGAATTATACACAAGGTGATCACCTCCTGATAAAGTACACTTTCTAGTTGGGACTACCAGCATTCTTATTACAATACAGACAATTACCTACTCAACTTCATACAACTTACCCTCAAAATTACTACGGGGGGGAACCCTAGGCAGGAGAGACCACTTTCTGGGTCAGTGTGGGCAGGGGGACCAAGCGAGGACTCAGACATTCCCAACCTCTTTCCTGAGGAGTGTGTTTCCACTAGCTGTCAATCACAGAGCCTTTGTAATGGAACTAGATAGCACAGGTCACTTGATGCTGGGCATAAAAAGGGTAGAATTAGCCTTGGCCGGGTAGCTTAATCCATTAGAGCGTTGTCCTGATATGCCAAGATTATGGGTTCGATCCACGGTCAGGGCACAAATTAGTCAACCTATGAATGTAGACATAAGTGGAACAACAAATCCACATTCCTCTCTCTCTTTAAAATCAACTTTAAAAAATTTAAAGGATATTAGATACCCACCATTTAAGAAATTTAAAACGAAAGGGCCCAACACTTAAACAAGAAAAATGCAAATGTGAGACGGTTTAGGGAAAGCTTTTTAGTGGATTTAGTGAGCACCCCAGGCCTGAGAGAGCAGGCCTCTGTGGGACACAGGGCCACACTGCAGGGACTCAAGGACAACAGTGAGCTGACCTGCGAACACAATCTTTGCTCTGCAAAAGCCAGTCACTTGGTATCATGGGACAAACATTAAAAAAGTCAGGCACTGGAAAATCTTGCAAACTTGTAACTATAAAGAACCAGTCCCCCAGGGTGTCGGGATGGAACTCCTAGTAAATTAGGCGCCCTGTGGTGGCAGGAAGACAGACTTTACAGTGCCAACAGCAGGACCCTCCAACTCCACTGCCAAAACACTCCGGAGCCAAGGGCCCGCCCCCCGCGCCCACAAGGCAAGCCCATCGGCCAAGGCCCGCCGGAAGCACCGAGCGTTCCCACCCCCCAGCCCCAGACACGCCTGTCCCCCACAAGCCACTGTGATGCTCAGAGGCACACGGGCTGGGACTGCCACCGCCTGCCAGAAGAAACTGGTCACCACGGGCACTAGCAGGGAGGAGCGGGGAGCAGCCGCTTAGAACTTCTCATCATGCCCTTTTTATGAGAACAGGGGCGCTTTACTCGAAATACCCTGAATTTAATAAAACGCTAATAAAAAATAAAGGCCACTGAAAAACCAAAAATAAGCGAAAAGACACATTGTTCATAAACTTACGGCTAAAATAAGGGCGCAAGCACTCCGGTAAGCAGCAACAGCGCTGGGCAAGTGCATCAGCCAGCAAGTTGCACAAGTCTTCCCGGGGCGCCGCTAGGACGTCTGCGCGGTGCTCGCCAAGGGCGGCCCCGACCCACGTGCCACTGGGCCCGGCGGCCTCGTGCGCCCCCGCCGCCCAGCACAGTCGCCGAGTTCCGGGGCCCTGCTCCCTGCACCGCGTCCCAGCCGAGACGGGGCCCCTGGCTCCAGGAACCCCGGGTCCGAGCCCGGGCGCGCCGCGGCCATCGCTGCCCCCCAGAGGCTCGGCTCCAGCGGGGCCGACGTGCAGAGACAACTAACGTGAGAAGACGACGACTCTGACCCGCCTCTTCCTCCTGCCGAGCGCCCGGGGGCACGCGGCCCGAACCGCGGTCACCCACGGCCCAGCCAGGCCCCGCCGGACGCAGCGTCCCCGCGGCGAGAAGGAAGCACTCGAGACCCGGCAGCCCGAGGCGAGTCCGCACTGCTGACACCCGCAGCCACACCGCACACAACGGGGGCCCGACGCGGGCCGGCCGAACCGGCTCCGAGAGAGCGAAACCAGCCTCCCGCCCGCCGCCCCTGCGGCCCCGGCCCGCGCAGCCGCAGCGCCGCCCTCGGGGCCCCGCTCCCGCCCGCGTACGTGGGAGCCGCCGGAACAGGCGCCGGAGCGAGGCTGCGCCTCGTAGACGGGGAGGGGGCAGGCCCACAAACGAACGACTCGGCCCCGCCGCTCCGCAGCCCGCCGTCCCCGGGCCGCCCAGGCCCCTCCCCGCACCCCGGCCGCCGCCATCTTCTCTCCCCGGCGGGCGCGCGGCCCAGCGCGGTCGCCGCGGCTCTGGGCGGGCCTGGCTCCGGCACCGCCGCCGCCCCGGCCCTCCCTCCCGCCCCGAGCGCGGCCCCGCGGTGGCCAGCTCCTCCGCCCGGCGCCCGAACGCCACTCACCTCCGCTCCCAGGCCTCCAGGGTCTCGCAGCCATTTCCTCCGAGCGCTGAGGAACGAGCGGGCGGGCGGGCGGGGTCGGCGCCAGTCACAGAGATGAGAGGGCTAGAGGGTCCGCCCGCGCTCCCGGCGCAGGAAGGACCCCGGCCACCGAGACGCTGTGGGGCTAGAGAGGCCACTCGCGTCTCGAGCAGCGCCCTCGTGCGGCGAGCGGAAGGAGCCAGGTCCAGGCTTCACCTCGCGCGCACGCGCTCTGCAAGCCGATCACAAGGGCCTAAGCCGGGGGAGTTAACGGCAGGGACCTCAGGCTGAGCGCCCCCGGCGGACCCGCCACCCCCAGGGAGCGCACCGTGGTCCGGTTCCCATCGGCGGGCTCCTGAGGGTATGGGAACAAGGCGCAGCGCCCCTTCCCCACCAGCCCGCATTTTCAGTTTCTCCTGGACTGGAGTCTGCAACCCACGGGGCCAAGGAGCAGAGCGAGCCACCCCCTTCCTCCGCCGCCCGCCCCCAGGAGCTGGAGGGAAAGGTGCGCAACCCTCGCGTGGATTTCCTTCACTTAGTGCTGAGTAGTGACACCCCAGCACCTGCTTGTCTCCAAATACTCGGCAGACCTCAGCAACTCCTGCTGCCTTGCACATCGTGGGCGCTGGACATGTGCCCCAAGGCCAGTAACTCCTCGGTCTCTGTCCCCATTACTTGCCCCAGCCCTGTGTGCAGTCAAGCTGCACCTCTGACCCTACATAGGTCTCCCAGGTGCTTCTATGCAGAACCAGGGCCCTGGGTGCTGTTTAATAGACCTCTCTGAAGACCACTGGGCCTATCAGTTTTCTTCAAATGAACACATCTCAGCTTGTTTCTGCTGGTGTGATTCTGTTAGGACCACCTTCATGGAATCTTTTCGGGATGGGCTGTACACTTCCATCTTGTGTCAAGGTATGCCTCCAGATAGGTGGGTGTAACAGAAGTTTAAAGACCAGCTAGATGGCGCTGAAACTGGCTTGAACAAGCAGAGCTACTGAACTTGGTCAAGTTGTCTGTAAAATGGGGCTGGCATGCTGGGGACCCGGGAAGATCACATGATGCCTCCCTACAAATGGCCCCCTACATGGGAGTTTAAATGAAGGAACCCTACCTGCCCAGCCTCTTGAGCTGAGGATCCTTAAAGAACTCAGAACTAGCAACAATGTCTTTCAGCAAGCAGAGATTTATAACTCTGGGGTGCGGTCTCCAGTGGGTGCTTAGAGGGGTGAAAGGCACTAACAGCAAGGCTGATGTGGACTAGGAGAAGGAAGCCCCAGGAAGCTTAAGCAGGCAGAGGGAAACGTGGTGAGAAACAGCAGGAAGCCCTGCCGGTTGCCCCTGCATTTCTGGATGACCCTTGGGGCCCCTGGACTGTCCCCCCGCTTCAGATCTCTACCAGCAGAGCTGGCTGACTGATGTCTGTGGGCTAAGGGGTGCCCCTCCCTGGGAGAAGCCAGGCTCTCCCCGCTCAGAACTCTTCAGGTGATTCCAGGCCATGTATTGCAACTTCTCACCTGTGAAAAAGGCATTTCTGGAACTTAGTTGCATATTTTTTTGTTGAACTCTACCAGCTAAAGAATACTTCCTCCTAACAAACTTATTTTAATAGCTAACCCAAATTGAAAAGAGTCTTCAGTTGTCTCAGATTCTTCCCTAAATGCCGCCAATGCACAACAAAACCCCAAGTCCTGTGGATTGACAACATGGGTGGCTCAGAGGGCCGGCAGAGACAGGAAGCTTAACAGGCCTCCATGCCCCAATGGGGTTTGAGGCCGTAAAAAAAATTCGGTCAGTGCACCACCACCATGTGCCGACACCTGGTCCTGACACTCCCACCCGATGGAAGTCTAACAAAGCAGAAAAGCATGGTCCAGGGACTCCTCAATCCCTTTAAAAAACTGCTTCCTGGTGTTCAGCCTCTTCTCAAACCTAAACTAAAGCCTGTTGGAAAAC
>NC_089495.1:210224753-210282253 GCF_036850765.1 Saccopteryx bilineata
CGCCCATTTGCTTCTCCACCCTCCCCCCCTTCCTCTCTGTCTCTCTCTTCCCCTCCTGCAGCCAAGGCTCCATTGGAGCAAAGATGGCCCGGGCGCTGGGGATGGCTCCTTGGCCTCTGCCCCAGGCGGCAGAGCGACGCCCCGGAGAGGCAGAGCATCACCCCCTGGTGGGCAGAGCATCGCCCCTGGTGGGCGTGCTGGGTGGATACCGGTCGGGCGCATGCGGGAGTCTGTCTGACTGTCTCTCCCCGTTTCCAGCTTCAGAAAAATACAAAAAATAATAATAATAAAAAAAATAATAATAAAATTATGTATGATTTTCTTGCTACCACAAGTGTTTGAAACTATCGAATTCTAATAATAAAAGCAGAATTTTCCCCCCCCAAAAAAATTTCAAATGTGTGCCCCCCCAATACATTTAATAAACGAGCAACAAACAAACACCAAAGATCTGGGGAGAAGCAAAGTGCAAGACAAGCCTCACCCAGACACGCCAGGAGCTCCAGGGGCGCATTTAATGAGCACACCAGGCCAGAAAGACCAGCATGAAGTTTAATGTTTTAAAGGATGAGCAAAGGTAGGCTTACTTGTACTGCAAAATGCTCATTTCAACAGACCCGTTAAAATAGAGACTATTTAATACTTAAGAAAGATCATTGATAAAAGTATTAGTCACTCTATCCCAATTAATGTTAGACATAGTTTATAGCATTTTGTTGCTAGTGTTTTAAATCTCTATGAACAAGTCTAAATAGTTTCTTAAACTTAAATGTCTTAAACTTTACAGAAAACACACTACAATATTACACACTGATCATAAGCATACACAAAACACCTTTACAATAGAAATAGTTTTTCAAATGTTAACAAAGTGCTATGGTTCTAAAATAGGGCACTTTAAAAAAGTCTGATAACTATGGGTTATCACAGTAACTACATAAATGTGTTACAATAAATAGGGCAATTATATACATGAGCCATACTTGAAGCTCAAAGCTTCAACAATGGACGCTGTAACTGTTTCAAAAAAGGAAAGCAAGGGCCTTGGTGGGCTGGTCAGTGGACCGAGCGTAGGTCCGGCCTATGGACATCCTGGGTTCAATTCGGGTCAGGGCGAGCACCCGCTTCTCTCACCCTCCCTCTCCCCGTCCTGATTGGTCAAGCACTGACCCAGGGCAATGAAGAGAGCATTGAGAATAGCTGCTGGTCCCAGGGTTAGCCTCAGGTACTAAAAATAGCCGGTGATTCCAACATTGGCCCCAGACAGGGGCTGCTATGTGGATTCAGGTTGGGGCACATGCAGGAGTCTGTCTATCTCCCCATCTCTCACGTAAAAGGAGAAAAGAAAGAAAAACATGGAAATTAATTGAAAAGGTCTCATCTTCATTCAGTGCTTCTACCTCCGACCAGGTATCTGATTATGACATGTGGGTCATGCAAAAAACACCACCCTTAACAATATGCAGAGAGAACTGTGAACGTGTATATTATGTGCATTTGTATATGCACACGTGCATGTGTATATATATACACAGGTGTGTATATACACACACACAAGTATATGTAATTTATATTGTAAGGGAAAAAAAAGGGTCAACTTCCAAATCAGTCTGTGTATCTCCAACCCTTGCCCAGCCAGGTCTGAAGGGCACCGGCAACTCCACAAGAAAGGCAACAGGAGACGGTATCTGACCTTGGCAGGCACATCAACTGCTGAGCGCCGCCCACGGGCGCGGCCTGTACCCCTGCTGGTCCGCAGAAGCAGGCCAGCTCGTCTCACCCCCAGGACACCCCATTTGTTTCTGGTGGCACTATGCTGGACAGTTTATGTCACAACTTCAGCAGGAATTAAAGGTTAAAAAAGGAACCAAGGAAAATATTACTGTTGCCTTTACCTGTGCAAGGAATCTTATGGCATAGCCAGTGCCTTGGGACTTAGTGGCATCATCCACAATGGAAACAGATGCAGGTTAAGAAGACACACAGAAATGGTGATCAGACCAAACAACCCCTCCCATTCAACATGCCACACCGGGTCTGAGTCTATCGATGCCACCCGCACCTAACCATGTACAGAAACACCTACACACAGCAGTACAACCCTCCCTCACTCCCATCACTGTGTTGACAGCCAAGGCCATGGAGACGGACTTCTGGGGGTTCACTGACGACATGTGGTAACGGTGACAAGCAGCAGCTACCGACCAGTTCACCCCTGAACCTGAAGAAGCAGGTGCTGTTTTTGTCAAGTCTCGGGTGCAGGAGCTCCTGTGTGTAGGAGTTTGATTTATGCTTTTGAGAGTAAGACAAAAACGTCCACAGATATACTGTGGTTCTGTAAAACCTGGTTGACAGCCTATCCCTGGTCAGCAAACTGCGGCTCGTGAGCCAGATGTGGCTCTTTGGCCCCATCACTATGGCTTTTCCACAAAATACCGCATGCGTGAGCTACCTCGATAAGGAATGTACCTACCTATACAGTTTAAGTTTAGAAATTTCGATCGTTGTACTGTTGATATTTGGCTCAGTTAACTAATGACTTGGCCGACCACTGGCCTAGCTGAACCCAGGATTTGAGCAACGGAAGCACGGTGCTTTTTATTCTCAAAATACTTCCCCCTTTAAAAAAAAAAAACTCTTTTGCCTGACCGGGCGGTGGCACAGTGGATGCAGCATCGGACTGGGATGCGGAGGACCCAGGTTCGAGACCCCGAGGTCGCCAGCTTGAGCGAGGGGTTGCTCGGTCTGCTGAAGGCCCGCGGTCAAGGCACGTATGGGAGGACAATCAATGAACAACTAAGGTGTCACAACACTCAGTGAAAAACTAATGATTGATGCTTCTCATCTCTATGTTCCTGTCTGTCCCTGTGTATCCCTCTCTCTGACTCTCTCTGTCTCTGTAAAATAAAATAAATTAAAAAAAAAAACAAAAAACTCTTTTAACATTCTTTCAAGACTAATAATAAACCATTAGCACCTCCCTTTAAAGAACTGCTAGTCTGTCTAGAGGAGTCTCCACCAAGGCTTGGAGCGCACCCAGCAGCTCCTCTGCCCCAGTTCCACCTCTTCCCCATCAAGACTCATCAGGGCTCGGCCGGGCCTGCGGACGTCCTGGTTTCGATTCCTGGTCAGGGCACACAGAAGTGCACATCTGCTCCCCCCTCCCTCCTCTCGCTTCTCTCTGTCTCTCTCTTCCCCTCCTGCAGCCATGGCTCGATTGGAACAAATTGGCCCGGGCACTGAGAACAGCTCCATGGCCTCCACCTCAGGCGCTAGAATGGCTTCTGTTGCAACAGCCCCAGATGGACAGAGCATCGCCCCCTGGGGGGCTTGCCCAGTGGATCCCGGTCAGGGCGCATGCGGGAGTCTGTCCCTGCCTCCCCTTCTCCCACTAAATTAAAAGAGAAGATAAAAAAGAAGCTCAGCAGCTTAACAATCCTACCAGGCTAAAATCTGGGTCAGCCCGGTCACGGCCCCAGATGGTGACCAGCAGTGTGGCCCTGCACCCACTCACCTCCTCACCAGTCCCAGACTCCTCGCTGAACGCTTGGTGTCTACAAGGGCTCTGGCCCAGGCCTCTACTTCAGTCCGGACCCTCTCCACGGGGGACCTCGGGCACACCCGGCGGGCCGTGCTTCCCTTGACCTCTCTGTGCTTTCCCCCTAACGTCCTCCCGCCGGCTCCCCTACCACCTCCACTGGATGCACACGCACTGCCCGCGGCGCGTGGCCGGGGCCGGAGTCACTTCGGAAAAGCTTTCATCAGCACGTGTCACTCAACTTGCTCCCTCCCGAGGAACGGCCAGGAGGACAGCTTTCGGCCAACGTCACCCTGGACCCGCCCCGCTCGCGGCATTTGACCCCGCCAAGTCACCTCTTCCAGCAACTCGATGCCCCGAGGCTCTGGGACAGGCGGCTCGACCCACCCCCACCCGCACCCGCACCCCCGCCTCGGGCTGCTTCTCCTCCGTCCACTCATTGGGCAGCTCTGGCCAGCGGCGACGTGTCGCCGTCCTCCCGACGGCTGGACTTCGCCCTCTCCTCCTCCTCCTCCCTCCGGACCGTCTCGGAATAGCAACGCTCAGCCCTCCGCTTTCCCTGCAGCCTGACGCGCCCCAGAGTCAACCAGGCCCGCACCGCGCTTCGCCTCCTCGCCGGAGGGGACCCCCCGCCGTCCCCGGGGGGACCCTGCCGCCCGAGTCGGACGGGCTTCGTGCGGAGTCCGCCACCACGACGGGCCCCACTGCTCGCTCCGGTAGCGGCCGGGTTCGAAAGGACCGAAAAGCGGGGCTGCTCTGCCCAGCCCTGCCCTCCCCCCCGCCTCCCAAGCGCCCCGAACCGAACAGAACCGACCCGCCCCCGCCGCCTCCCTCCCTACCCACGGGAAACCGGGCCGTGCTCGCAGTCAGCACTCTTCCTCGAGCAGACGGGCTACGCCGGGCAAGCCCCGGCCAAGGTGTCCGTGCGTCTCCCCGACACGGTCGGCAAACCGGGCCGCCCCACCCCACGGAACGGGGAGTTCCTGTCGGCCGCGCTCGGGGCGCTGCGCCCGGGCCTGGACGACCGACCCCGCCTCGGGGCGGCGCGGAGCCCCGGCGCCTGTCCCCCGGCCCCCGCCCCGTGCCCTCCGGGCTCACATAAACGACAGAAGGGACGCTGGGACCTTCGCCTCGGGTTCAGTCTAGCCGCCGCCTTCCCCGCATGAAGTTCCCCTCCAGCGACACCTCCGCGGTCGCCATCTTGCTCATAGGCGGACGATGCCTTTTGACTCTCGCGCCAATCCGTAGAGCGAGAGCGCCACGAAGAGCGCTCTGCGCAAGGAAGGAAGTCGTAACCCGCGCTTCCGGGCGGCCGCTGCCCCCCGCCCCCTCATGGGACCCCCTGATTGGCTGCCGGCTCGCGCTCTCACGATCTCGCGGGAAGAGACTGAGGGGGCGGCCGCCGGTGCGTCTGCCTTCCCGTTCCCCGCCCCCGCCTCTGCCGCGGCCCCCGCCTCCACCTCCCCCTGCCCGGCGCCACCGCCCCCTCCCCGCTCGGCCCGGCCCCCCGAGCGGCCGCGGAGACTGCGCAGCGCGGGAGGAGGCGGGATCCGCAAGGTAAGATGGCCGCGGCGGGCCCGAGCGGGCGGGCGGGCCGAGCGTCGCCGCGGGAGCGCGGCGGGGCGGGGAGGAAGGAGGTCGGGCCCGCGCCGAGTCGTAGGGGGTCGTAGGCCTGAGCAGGCGTCAGGTTCAGGGCTTGTTCTCGGATGGCGGCGGCGGCGGCGGCGGCCCCCGGGTTGGCGAGTCCCGACTGCTCGTGGCTTTTGGCCGAACAGCGGTGCCGGGCGCTGTCACCCCTCCCGGGAGAGCCAGCGCCGGAGGCGGCTCCGCGTTCGGACCGGGTCGCGAGCCAGAACCCTGAGACCTGGTGGCACGTGGGTGTCTGCGGAGAGAGATCGGCTTTTCTGTAACAAGCGCTTCCTTCCGGGCAGCGGACCCCGGACTGGCGAGGACGGAGACGGCGGCGGGGGCAGCGGGAGCTCCCCGAGTCCGCGCAGGGATGGGGCGCTCACAGGCTCTGCTGCGCGTTCCGCCGAAGCGGTCGCTTTAGAAAAGTCGCTGTCGCCGCCAGGGAGTGTGCCACGATCGGCGTGGTTGCCCCCGGCGGAAATTCAGAGAGAGAGAGAAAGGTGCCTTCTTTATTTTGTCCCGTCGGGCAGGAGCGTTCGGTCTGAGTTACGTAATGGTCAGCGGGCACGAGGGATGGACATTTGTTTGTTTTGGGGAACAGCGTCCTTTGTTTTTGTCTTTAGTCGCCCTCCGAGGGTCAGCCCCCTGCACCAGCCGAGGACTGCGTCTTGTGGCCCCTTTGCTTCCCTCCCGGCTCTCCCTCTCCCTGGGTGACCTGTGCGGAGCTCCTGGCTGTCCATTCTTTGTCAAGGCGGCTGTTTTCCCTAATTCCCGTTCCTCCCCGCCGAGCTCGGGACCTGTAATCCAGGTGCCTCCTAGACTTCTCCAACTGCATGTCTTGTCAGGCAGCCCAGACTGGCCCAGCTCCTCAAACCTGTTTCTGTGCCTGGTCTGTCATCTGTCATTCAGAGGCGCAGCTTGAACCCTACAGTCCCATGTTCTGTCCAGCAGCAAGGCCCACTGGTGTCCCCCACCCCGTCCCTCTTGTTTGAGTGGCTCCTTGCTGATCTTCCTGCTCACTCTCCACACTCCATATTCTCCATCTTTTAATTTAAAAAAAACAAAAAAAAACACACAAAACTTATTGAGGCCTTGGCGTCTGCTCTGTTAAGTATAAAGCTTTGTCCATAAACGTATATGTCAGTGGCAAAAGGTAAGAGTGATGTGGGCTGTGGCCCGCTCCCTCCCCCCCATCTCAGGAGCCCTGCTGGTGCTCCCAGGGCCAGCACCTGTCCACCCCTCCTTCCGGGCAGCACCTCTCCAGCTGCCCCTTTCAGGAGTGTTGACTGCTAAAGCACGTGTTCCGTGGTTTGCCTTCTTTCTGTTCTTCCTAAGCTGTCTGCCACACTTGGCCTCTGCAGCAACTTGCTGTATTCATCAACTGGTTTCTGAGAGTCATCCACGTGGCTGTGCTCATTTATTTTGACCACTTTCGTCACTTCTGCCACTCGAACACACAGTCACAGTCCTGTCTTAGCAATCTAATATCCAGATAGCTCTGAAAGTCAGTTGTTTGTTATTGTTTTTAACCTACTGGATGGTGAGGCCTGGCTGAGGCTGTTGAGTGGTCCCTACTCTGCTCAGCACAAATACTGACCCGGCTCACAGAGAAATGATGTTTGATTGTGGGGCGCTGCCCCAGACCCTATGGGGTGTCGTGTAATATCGTGTGGGCTGTGCCGTGTGGTCTTGGTGCGCAGTCTGGATCCTGACACATTCCTGCCCGGGGGTTTTGGTACTGGGAGCACAATCGGTCCGTGCGACTGTTGGGTGCCCGTGAACAGCGAGTCTGAGTTTCCGAGGTATTGGTGTGCAGGAGTGGACTTGTGGGGCTATAGGAGCAAGCGTCTTCAGCCTCACGAGGGCTGTCAGATGTTTCCTGGGGTGGCCTGCTCTGACATCAGCAAGAGCTCGGGAGGAGCCTGGGTCTGTGTAATGCTGGTACAGTCACTTCTGTGTCTTTGTCTGGTGGCTGCCATTTGCACTCAGGAGAGACTCATTCTAACTCCTTCCTGAGCCCAGAGGGCCTTGCTCAGTCTGACCCTAGGTGACGTCTTGACCTCTTGGTTCTTTGACCCCTGGTGCTTTCTTGCATTTATCCTACCTTTTGAACACCTAACCTCTTCCTGGTCCCTAACCCTGCATTCGGGTTGCAGGCCCTTTGCACGTGCTGTTCCGTAGATTCCATTCTCCAGATTTTGAGTCTCTTCCCACTTTCCATTTATTAAGTTTTAGTATGTTGCAGTTGTTAGAGAATTCTTCACCAACTGATGAAATATTTTCTTTCTTGTAGAAATAAATAAAAAATGAGTTACACAGAAAAACCCGACGAAATCACGAAGGATGAGTGGATGGAGAAGCTCAGTAACTTACACGTGCAGCGCGCAGACATGAACCGCCTCATCATGAACTACCTGGTCACAGGTAACGACCCGCCTCATCGTGAACCGCCTGGTCACAGGTGACGGCCTGCGGGCGGGCGGGAGGCTGCAGGCTCCCCTTCTGTGTCCCACGCAGCTCACTGCTCTCCACGTGCCGGTAGGTTTGTTCCGGCACTGCGAGAACGCAGCGCTGACCTGCGGGCTCTGCACGTGGTCACGTTAAAGGTGTCCTCTCCTGGAGCTGAGGTCACAGCTCCCGGGCTGAGACCTGAGGCAAAAGTCCGTTTCTTGGCTTTTGACAATTTTGTGGTTCATTGGGATCATTAAGACTGTCCTGAATCGAGTGTGTTCTCAAGTACATGTGCAGCCCAGGTCATGGTCTCCCCTGGGCAGCCTGGTACATCATGCGGGACTGTTTCCAGAAGGAGGAAAGGGGGAAGGATAGAGCAGATGAGGGAAACAAGTGCTCTGTAGCTGGCTCTCATTGTTTGTGTTTTGGAGGAAGAGAGATTTTGTACCTGGTGGGAGCCCAGACGTTTCCAAAGGAGATAAGTGTCTTTCCTGTTAGTTCTCATCCTTCTGCTGCCCCTGCCCACTAGGCTCTGTCGAGATTATTTTGACCAGTGAGGAAGAAATATAAGCGTGTGTGTGTGCTTGTGTGTGTGTGTAGAGGGGAGGGGCATGCAGGCTGCCTCAGTGGGAGGGTCCTGGGGTGTTGCCTCCCCTGAGCCAAGCTGCAGCTGCTCTGTAAGCTGGCCCCGGGGCTGCAGCCTCCTTCGGGGAGCCCACCCAGCATGTGAGGCTTCCTTTTCTGTATCTCAAGGGCCTAACTAGGAGTTCGTGAAGATGTTAGTTAGTACCCAAGTCCCTAAGTAAGTGCCATTCCCACGGGGTTATTTCCTTGAGACAAGTGGGCTGAGAGGAAGAGGCTTTGCTTTAATGTCCTGTGACTCTGAGCACTCAGGCCGGTTTCCATCTCCAGAGGGCTTCAAGGAAGCCGCAGAGAAGTTTCGGATGGAGTCCGGGATCGAGCCCAGCGTGGACCTGGAAACCCTTGATGAGCGGATCAAGATCCGTGAGATGATCCTGAAGGGGCAGATCCAGGAGGCCATTGCCCTGATCAACAGCCTACACCCTGAGCTGCTGGACACCAACCGCTACCTGTACTTCCACCTGCAGGTGCGCTTGCGCCGGGCGGCTCGGCCTGTGGACCCCTCAGTAGCTGACTTGTGGCGGTTCAGAAGCGATGGTCACCCTGTGTTAATAGAACAGCGTTTAATCTACGTGGGGAAGGGGTTTGTGTTAGGTGCTGTTTTAGGTGTTTCGGCCAGCGTGTTGCTTTAAACGTGCAAATGTGATGACTCAGATGCTAGAAGGGCGTCCTTTAAGACGTCCTTGTGGCGGGGGCCACAGGCTGGGTGTGGTGTGTCAGCCTGTGTGCCTTGGCCCCCGACAGCAGCAGCACCTGATCGAGCTGATCCGGCAGCGGGAGACGGAGGCGGCCCTGGAGTTTGCCCAGACACAGCTGGCGGAGCAGGGCGAGGAGAGCCGGGAGTGCCTGACCGAGATGGAGCGCACGCTGGCCCTGCTGGCCTTCGACAACCCCGAGGACTCGCCCTTCGGCGACCTTCTGAACATGATGCAGAGGCAGAAGGTGAGGACCCAGCGCGGGGCGGCTCCGTGGGGGGCGAGGGGCGGCCCGTGACCGGGCGTGTGGCGGTGGTGTGGCAGCACGTTCTTCCCGGGGTCTGGTCCTTCGCGTGTGGACCGGGGCAGGGGTGCTGTGACTGTCACAACGCAGCAGCACGGGGGTTCTGGGCACCACATGTGACTGCGCCTCTTCAAGACCCGCACTGTTGTGCCGTTGTCCCTCGGTGCCACGGGCACCAGAGCCCCCACGGGCACCAGAGCCTGCGGAGGCCCGAGTCCCAGGCAGAGGGTGTGGTGGTGCTCCGTGTGCACAGGTCCCCAGCGGGTGTGTGTGTGTGTGTGCGTGTGTGCATGCAGAGGGTGTGGTGGTGCTCCACGTGCACAGGTCCCCAGCGGGTGTGTGTGTGTGTGTGCGTGTGTGCATGCAGAGGGTGTGGTGGTGCTCCGTGTGCACAGGTCCCCAGCGGGTGTGTGTGTGTGTGCGCGCGTGTGTGCATGCAGAGGGTGTGAAGGTGCTCCACGTGCACAGGTCCTCAGCGGGTGTGTGTGTGTGTATGCGTGTGTGCGTGCAGAGGGTGTGAAGGTGCTCCACGTGCACAGGTCCTCAGTGGGTGTGTGTGTGTGTGTGCGTGTGTGCGTGCAGAGGGTGTGAAGGTGCTCCACGTGCACAGATCCTCAGCGGGTGTGTGTGTGTGTATGCGTGTGTGCGTGCAGAGGGTGTGAAGGTGCTCCACGTGCACAGATCCTCAGCGGGTGTGTGTGTGTGTGCGCGCGTGCGCGTGTGTGCGTGCAGAGGGTGTGAAGGTGCTCCACGTGCACAGGTCCTCAGTGGGGTGTGTGTGTGTGTGTGCGTGAGAGAGAGAGAGAGGAGAGACAGACAGACACACACACACCTGGGGCTTCGGAAGGCTGACTGTATGTTCATCAAAAGTCCACGCACGGTGGGCCCGCGCCCTTCAGACCTGTGCCTTGTCCAAGGGTCAGCTGTATTCAAGCCTCTGTCAATTTTATTCACTTATCTTCCTGCTCGTTTGGAGACTTGGAAGTAGGTGTTTTAGGTATTTCTTATTTAAACCCCAGACTTGCTTCAGAAGCTCTCCGCTGTCCCTGCTGGTTCAGTGTGCAGCCGTCACGATGGCCGCCGTAAGGCAGCTCTGTGTCCTCCCACAGCCCCCCCACTGTCCTTCCGGCCACTGCAGGTGTCCTGGAGGCTTCAGAGGATGGGGCTTGTCGCCCCGCCTCGCTCCTTCCTCTCTCCAGCCCCCTCCAGCCTGGCTCGTGGCACCGAGCTGCCGTCCAGGGCAGATGGGAGACTCGCCTACGAGACAGCGCACCCCTCCCGGGCAAGAGGGGGGCTCACATCCCGCAGGGGTGTCGTGTGGGTGTCCGCGATGGCGGGCTTCTCCTGGGAAGTGGGTTTCTGAGAGGCGTCGGGCCGTATCCTGGCAGGCGCTCGGGCCGGTGCCCGCGTGTGGGTCGTCTGTACTGCCCGTGTGTGTGTTTTCTAGGTGTGGAGTGAAGTGAACCAGGCTGTCCTGGATTACGAAAATCGCGAGTCAACACCCAAGCTGGCAAAATTACTGAAACTACTCCTTTGGGCTCAGAACGAGCTAGACCAGAAGAAAGTCAAGTACCCCAAAATGACGGACCTCAGCAAAGGCGTCATCGAGGAGCCCAAGTAGACCTGTGTGCGGAGCCCACGCGTTGCACGGGACTCGCTGGAGTGTCCGGCCGTGACTGAGAGACTTTTACTGCAGTGGAGACTCCTCCCCCTTTCCTTTCCTGACCCGGCACCTTTTTAAAAAAGGGGAAGATGGCCCTTTTCTAAGCGCTGGGAAGCTCGCAGTGAAAGACGCCATGTATCTGGAATCCTGGTGCCGACCGCAGGCGGCCTGTCGTGAAGGTGGTGGCGTCCGGCGCCCATGGCCCTGTCAGGGACCCCAGCGGCCCTCCAGGCCCCCAGAGTCTGTGGACGCGCTGGCCACTGTCCTGCTTCCTGTGAGCTTGCGGCAGACGCACCTCCTGCATCCTCCGTCTCCACGTACCCGACGCTCTTTCCCCTGGACCTTGTTTGTTTTTCACAGCAAAGACTATAAATTTGTAAATCCTAATCTCAGAGACTTCTGTGTGTGAGGTGCCGAGTATGACTTGTTTTCCCTTTGGTCAGGGCTGTGTGGCTTTGGGGGACGTGTGTGTGTGAGGGTGGGCTGTGTGTTTTTTCTTTTAATTTTTCGAATATCTATTTTGGTGCTGCGTGTGGTCAGAGACTTCCCTGTGGGTCACGAGCCATCTATCTCTTCTGGGCAGTTCTGGTTCAAATAAAGGTTTCGTTTGATTTCAAGAATGACCAAAATGAGACGGCCTCTGAAAAGTTTTCAGAGCACACCTGTGGTTTTGGGGGCCTGTTTCCCCTGGGGTGACGGCCATGCCATCGCCCGGCCCTGCAGCTGCAGGTCCCACGCCTGTTCCCCCTGGGGTGACGGCCATGCCATCGCCCGGCCCTGCAGCTGCAGGCCCCACTCCTGTTTCCTCTGGGGTGACGGCCATGCCATCGTCCGGCCCTGCAGCTGCAGGCCCCACGCCTGTTCCCCCTGGGGTGACGGCCATGCCATCCTCCGGCCCTGCAGCTGCAGGCCCCACGCCTGTTCCCCCTGGGGTGACGGCCATGCCATCGCCCGGCCCTGCAGCTGCAGGCCCCACGCCTGTTCCCCCTGGGGTGACGGCCATGCCATCCTCCGGCCCTGCAGCTGCAGGCCCCACGCCTGTTCCCCCTGGGGTGACGGCCATGCCATCGCCCGGCCCTGCAGCTGCAGGCCCCACGCCTGTTCCCCCTGGGGTGACGGCCATGCCATCGCCCGGCCCTGCAGCTGCAGGCCCCACGCCTGTTCCCCCTGGGGTGACGGCCATGCCATCGCCCGGCCCTGCAGCTGCAGGCCCCACTCCTGTTTCCTCTGGGGTGACGGCCATGCCATCGTCCGGCCCTGCAGCTGCAGGCCCCACTCCTGTTCCCCCTGGGGTGACGGCCATGCCATCGCCCGGCCCTGCAGCTGCAGGTCCCATACCTCAGCCTGTGGGGTCTCATCGTCTCACGTCAGCGCCAAACAAGGAGACAGAAGCAACACCCTGCTAGGATGGCTCTGTCACCAAGGCCCACCTCCTGCACAGCAGGTGTCAACCCCCTACTGTAATTCTGTCTGTCCTTGTGACCCTCCACCCCGTCTTGTCCCACCTGGACCTCCAGGGCATCGGGGACAGGGGAGATCCCAGGATTGGCTAGAGGCCTGGAGAGGGTGTCCACCCTGGCCCCTGCCAGCGCCAAGTGTTTACAGACCCCTTGGTATGCGACACTGTCTAGCGGCGCTGGCTGCCGCCCGAACCTTGTGCCTGAGGACAGGAGGCCCTGCCAAGCCCAGGAGGCCCTGCCAAGCCCAGGGTGTCAGGAGGTGTCGAGTGCTTGGCCGAGAGCCCTCTTCCAGTCACAGCCTGGCCCACCGGGGCCTGCACTCCGCTGCTCACCCTGCCGCTCCGCCCTGTCCGGAGCCCGGTCCTTGGCCCGGAGTATTGCAGTGGCCGTAGTCCTCCCTGCCTGCCTCTACCCCGGCCACCCTGAGCTGTCCACACGCGGAGCAGCCAGTGATCCCTGATGCTCTGGTGGCTCCCACCCACCCTCAGAGCCCTGCTGTCTCCCCCCATCACTGGGATGGGTTTCCTCTCTCCTCCGGCCCCCTGCAGCTCTGGAGCTGCCCTTCCGGCCCCCACCTGCATGCCCCCATCCTGGGCGTCCACACACATCTCTTCAGGGATGCTGCCCCGCCCAACCCGCCTGCAGAAACATCCCTTCAGGTGCTTCCTCCGGGTCCCAGAGCACCAGCTCCGGGAGGAAGGGCAGCAAACGCCCACAACCATGGGTCACTATCGAAAACGGCCCTCAGGGAGCCTGGTGCGATGGACGAAAGGGAGCCAGCAGGCCAAGGGTGGGAGGCTGTTGGTGCTGAGTTTAGCAACGACTCTTAAACTTCTCAGCTGTGGGCCAGGGCTCCTGGGGGAATCAACCTCTCCACCACCATCCTTCTGTCCCACTGAAAATTAGACAGAACGGAAGAGTGGCCATCTGGTCACAGGATGGATGGGACCAGGCGTGTGAAGCCCTGGGGCAGGATCACCAGGTGGGCATGCTGTTCAAGGCACACAAGTGAGGGTGTCTTGGCAGGGCGGCTCTGTGGCGTAGGGACTGTTTGGACTTTGTCCTAAGTGTGAGGAGAGGCCCCTGTAGAACTCCGTGTGCAATGACGTGGCCCAGTCCCTAGGCTGCTGTGTGGGGGACAGATGGACTTGGGTGGTGGTGTGAAGAGGAGGCACCTCCTGGAAAAAGCAGAGTGTGGCCAGCCACGCAGTCATTGCCCTAGCGTCCGGCGGGTGGGCGTGAGACCCCGCCCTGCAGCAGGTTTCTTAAGTGAGGGCTTTGGGGCCGCAGCTCAGGTTGGGCATGTGGTCCAAGCCCAGAACACCTCTGTGAAGAACCAGGCCCCTTCAGTGAGCACCTCCTGGGTGGCACTGAGTGGCCCAGTGCTGGCACCTGGTTCTAGGTCACAGGCTGGAGCCCACCGTGGAAGATCTTTTTGAAAAGTTGGTTACACCGCCCTGGCCGGTTGACTCAGCGGTAGAGCGTCGGCCTGGCGTGCGGGGGACCCGGGTTCGATTCCCGGCCAGGGCACATAGGAGAAGCGCCCATTTGCTTCTCCACCCCTCCCCCTCTCCTTCCTCTCTGTCTCTCTCTTCCCCTCCCGCAGCCAAGGCTCCATTGGAGCAAAGATGGCCCAGGCGCTGGGGATGGCTCCTTGGCCTCTGCCCCAGACGCTAGAGTGGCTCTGGTCGCGGCAGAGTGATGCCCCGGGTGGGCGTGCCGGGTGGATCCTGGTCGGGCGCATGCGGGGAGTCTGTCTGACTATCTCTCCCGGTTTCCAGCTTCAGAAAAATACAAAAAAAAAAAGTTGGTTACACTGTGAAGACTACCCCTGACTTTCATTTGATGGGCACAACACTGCGAGGTCAGGGTCAGGGGTGGGGAGGGGAGGGGACCAGCCATCCCCATGCATAGATGTGGCACACAGGCTCCCAGGCTCAACAACGTGTTCAGGGCCACCCTGCCCAGCCCCTCCAAAGCCCTATCTGTCCCCTGTGCCACCGCCAGGGGGGGTGCGGTGGGGGCGGATGGTTCCGGGAGCCGCGGGGAGGCCGGCACAGCCGCGGGACCCGGAGGTGTGCAGCCCGGCCTCCCGGCAGACGTTGGAGGGCGGGGACCGAGACGGGTGCCCCGCCCGCTGCCCGCAGCGGTGGCCGTCCGGGGGCGACACGTCCTGGGAGCGCCGGACGGAAGCGCCGCTGGGACTGACACGTGGACTTGGGCGGCGCTGCCCGCGTGGGCCGGCCGGCGGGAGCCAGGCTCCGGACTCGCTGCGCTGCACCGCGGCCGTCGGCGCCCGATGCCGCCGCCCCCGGACGAGGCCCGCGGGGACGCGGCGGAGGACATCCAGTGGTCCAGGTGGGGCCGCGCGGGCACAGGCGGGGTCGGGGAGGGGAGCGGCGCGTCCTCTGCCAAGACTTCGGCTCCGGTGCCTCCTCTGCTCCTCCTGGCGGGCAGCCGCCACCCCCGGGGGAGGAAGGAGCGCCCATGGGCCTCCAACCCGCCCCAGGCCAGCGACGGCCTCCTGGGGCCCTGGAGGTCATGCAGGCAAGGTGGCATTCTAGGAGGCCTGCCTGGGGTAGGGGGTGTAGTCCTGGTTGGGGAGGAGCCATTGCTCACTGGTGGGTGATCTCATATCCTGGAACTGATCCTGCCAGGTAGGGCCACCCCTTAGGATGGTGCTTGACAGAGCACAGAAGAGGGTTCAGTCACCCATGGGGCAGTCAGGCGCTGGTCAGGGGGTAGACCCGCGGGAGCCTGCGGCCGGCCGGGTGGCTGAGTCCTGCCACCACGTGCGGTCTGTGTGATGTGGGCGGGGACCCCCGGCAAGGGGGGAGGGGCGGGGAGAGTTGGCAGTGGGGGAGGAAGGGCCCAGGTGTGTTTCAACCACCGGATGCAGACAGGAACCAGATAGGAGCCCCCAGCGGAGCCTCCCGGGTCGCAGGGCCCAGCCTTGTTCTGGTTCTATGGGCTGAGGACAAACCAGCCGGACACCAGCCTCCAAATCAGGCCCTGCAATTCTAGGTAGGGCTTGTCCACCTCCAGCTTTGAGTTCGCAGGGAGCCTGCTATGGGTGTCCCCACCCCGTTGCCTGCAGGACAATGGACAGGGCTGCGGGGACAGCCCCCCAATGTTAGGGCTGAGATCAAGGCCAAGCTAATGGGGAAGATGGAGAGACTGACATTCATCAGAAGCTACCTGAAGCCAGGAGGCTCCCTGGGGACAGGGCATCGGGAGCAGGGAGGAGAGGGGCTGTCCGTGTGAGGCAAGTGAGACCACAGGCTCTCCCCAGGTTAGGTCAGAGACTGTGAGAGGGGTGCCTTGGACAAGGGGTGCCTTAGGCCGCACCCTGCTGGTTATCGAGGCGTGGCTTTGCTCTCTGCTGGGCAGGGGGTTGTGGCTGAGGGCTATGGAACTTTCTGTGAACTTCCCTCTTCCACGATGGTTTAAGATGGTTTAATAGCCGGGGCTGGCTTTGCCAGAACTGCTTCCCTCCTGGGTGTAAAAGCTGCAGCTGAGTCCCAGGACAGTCGCAGGCAGGGCAGGGGGGTCCTGCAGGCGGCCCTGGGGTCTGGGGTGCGGTTGTGCTCCACGGGGAAGAAGGTTGTTCACACTTGAGTAAATAGAAGTGCTCCTGTTTATTGCCACCGCCTCAGCGGCTCTGGCTCTGGGTGCCCTCTCCCTGGACGGCCACATTGTGCTCACGGTCACCCCGGCGGCAGGACGGCTATTCGCCAGCCTCAGCCCAGGTGCCGGGTGACCAGCAGCCTTGGGCCCGCCTGTCCTCTCCGGCTTGCTGCCCTTCTGGCCCGTGGCACCTACAGTTCCCTTTTCTGAATCAAGGGGCCATGTGACTGTTTGCTCAGCCACGAAGCTGCGCGTACAAGGGCCGTGGCAGGAAGCACGGGGCGCTAGAGCTTCACGGGAGACATGAGTGAGCTGGGGCACAGGCTCTGGGCTCAGGGCTGGTCACAGTGGGCGAGACGAGGCTGCCAGGCCGGCCTCTCCTGACCAGCCCTGCTATAGGAGTGAGCACGCTAGGTCTGGCGTCCTAAGCAGCCAGTTGCGTCTGGGTCACCGCCTCCAGCCAGACTTCCTTGTTCTCTGTCCCCAGCAGCTGTGAAGGACATCCCTTTGCCCACCTGGCCAACACTGCCTGTCAGCTTAGAGACGGGGGTGGGGTGTAGGGGGGTGAGGGGGGTGAGGGGCATCTCCAGGGCCTGGGGAAAGCAGACAGCACCTCACCCCATGCACCTCCGGGGAGGAGGGGGGCAGGCGCCTATGCCAGAGCCTCAGGCTCAGAGCCCCTGGTTGCCTGGAAGCTGATGGGTCATGGGGAAGAGCAGGAAGCATCAACTCATAATAGTTGCTTCTCATATGTGCCTTGACCGGGTGAGCCCTGGGTTTCGAACCGGCAACCTCAGCATTCCAAGTGGATGCTCTATCCACTGCGCCACCACAGGTCAGGCAAGAGAGCCTCCTTTTAGAGCCACCTGTTTGTGGGGGGCGATGGCCTAGCTCCCACGCTCTCCGCTCTCCGCTCTCCTTGTCTCCCCGGGCAGTGGAAACCGAAGCCGTGCACACATGTGCTCGCAGAGACTCCCTGCAGGGACGCAGAAAACCGTGGTCATGAGTGGTCCCCCAAGATGGGCCCGATCACGGGGTCCTCCGCCTGCCAGCTCCATCGAGTGGGCTGGGGCTGCCCGGCTGGCTGGACTTTGAAGGCGGTTAGGACAGCCCAGCTCTGCATGACCCTGCTAAGCCCAGTGGGAGTGTTTGCTCAGAGGGAGCAGTGTCCCGGACAGGCCTGCAGCAGGAGGGCCGAAGGGTCTCATCCCCGTGGTCTATCTGGAACCCCAGAGGAGCCCGCAGCCCCTGAGCCGCCTGGGTCCCATGTCAGGGATGCAGACGGGCACCGAGCCGGCAGTGCCGGGGGGCTCGGAGGCCTTGCAGATGCCTGGGCCCCACGGTGTCACCTCACAGCCTTTGTTCTGTGAAGACCAGAGGGAGAGTCAGCACGGGTTCCCCCCAACACTTTGGCCTCTCAGGCAGGGAGGGCCCTGTTACCTGTCCCATCTGTCACTGTGAGGCCGTGCCCCTTGTCATGGCTTTTGAATAGCATTTTCAGAACCAGGAAGTAGAGTGGGGGCATGACAACCAAGGTCCCTTCCCAGAAGATGCTGAGGGTCACGGGACCATTCCCAAACACAGTGCCCGTCCTGGCCTCCTGGTAGGAAATTCCAATACGAGGAGCAGGTGGCGGCCGAGGGTGCCCTGAGACACCCCCCCGTGGGGCCCTGCTGAGCTCCCAGAGACCCAGCTGGACATCCAAGGCCCAGGGTGACCTCTTCGTTGTACACATGGGGAAACTGAGGCCGAGGCGGCACCCACATCCCTCCTCCTGGACCGTTGTTCCGTGCATGCGACTGACCACACAGTCCAGCAAGGGCTGGGCCGGCCGCCACTGTGTTGCCCGGCTCCAGATGGGGCCTGGTCTGCACACACGGATCCGTCTGGCATTGTAGGCCGGCAGTTTGGAATTTAGACTCATTGACCCCCCCCTCCCTCCCCAAACCCCGGTGAGGTGGTCTTGAACCTGGAACCAGCTGTCTCTGCTGGCGGGCACCGCAGCCTCTTTGGAGGCAGCAGAGGGCAGGGCGTGCGCTCATGCAGACCTGGGGCGGGTGCATCTTTCTGTCTCGCTCTCTCCACTGCGGAAAAGTACAGCCGGCCGCTGGACGTGCAGCGGAGGAGACGGATGTGGTCGCCATGGCTCCCTCCGGGCCACCGACAGTAGCTCCTTGTTGGGGCACCGGGAGCTCGTGGGTGCGACACCCTGCTGTTGACTGGTCCGTGAAAGAGGCGGTCACCACGGGCTCTTCTTCACAGGGGAAACTGAGGCTCGAGGAGGTCAGGCGGCAGCAGCTTGTCCTGTGTGCCCTGAGCCTCCGCCACAGCCTGGTGTGGCTCCAGCCCTCCCGGAGTGGTCTTGGCTCCAGCCTGGACTGTTCTCCCCAGCTGTGCTCTCCACTCAAGCCTGAGAGGGCCAGCAGGCGGGAACCTGCCCGGGGTCCACCACGGATCGGGTCCCCCTTTGTTTGCTGCTTGGGCCCCCTCTGGTCTCTGGAAGATGCCCCCACCCACCCCAACGGCCTCTTGCCGGGTCCAGGCGGAGGTCTGAGCAGGATTGGGGTGGAAAGACATGCCGGCCAGCAGGGAGGCCCCCCTCCCTGGCCCCCCACCACCCCCCTGCGCAGAGTGGACTTCGTCTTGGCACAGTTGTCACGTTGCAGAATGACAGTAAGGGTGGCCGCGTTCTCCCCCAGCCGGTCCCCCGGTCACATCGGAGGTCAGTGCCCTACGTTTGTCATGGGCAGCAAGTGCCGTTGACCCAGTTGCAAGCCGAAGTCCACTCTGCCTCTGGGTCTCTGCGTTTCTTCCTGATGTCCCAGCACTGCCCCTGCCCCCCGGGGCTGCCGCAGGCTCTGGGTCCTCACCGCAGGCCTCCTGGGCGCCTCCTGCCGGTGGCACTTTCCGACTGTCCTTGGTTTTGATGACGGACAGTCGAGGATCACCAGCCAGCAGTTTTATGGACGCTCCCTCTGTGGACATTGGTCTGGCGACTTTTCCGGCAGCCACAGCACCGTGTCCCTTTGTTGGCCGCCTCGCTGGGCAGACCCAGCTTTTCCGGGGGACCCTGCTGGACCCCTGTCCCTCCCCGAGCACAGGATGCTTCTTCTCTGCCTTAGCTGGGTCTTCTTGCCCAGCCTGCCGCCCCTTGGTGGGTTTACCAGCTGTCAGCTCTTGCCTGGTGGCCTTCCTGGACTCCCCTTGGTCCATGGCTGCGGGTACTGAACAGCAGTCCCTGACCACAGTTTATTTAAACCACCCCACAGCTGCCCCTGCAGGCTGCCTGTAACTGCTGTTGGGAGCGACAGTCGTTCAGGAGCGTGTGTGCTCCTGGGAGTCAACAGGGGGCATGTAGGTGTTTGGCAGGCCGCCCGGTGCCCCTGTCAGACTCTGCCCGCCCCCCTCGTCTGGGCCTGACCGGCTCCCCCTCCCTCTCCCCCACAGGCCCGAGTGCCAGGCGTGGACGGGGACCTTGCTGCTGGGCACGTGCCTGCTGTACTGCGCCCGCGTCAGCATGCCCGTCTGCACCGTCTCCATGAGCCAGGACTTCGGCTGGAACAAGAAAGAAGCTGGAATTGTCCTCAGCAGCTTCTTCTGGGGCTACTGCCTGACCCAGATTGTCGGCGGCCACCTGGGGGATCGGTAACCGCCTCCCCGGCTCCCCACGCTGGGCTAGAGCGCTCTTGGGGGAGGACCTCCTGGGAAACTGCTGTGGGGAGAGTCCCCCGCAGAGGAAGCCCGAGCTGGGAGACCCGGGGTCCAGCCGCAGAGGAGGCCCGAGCTGGGAGACCCGGGGTCCAGCCGCAGAGGAGGCCCGAGCTGGGAGACCCGGGGTCCAGCCGCAGAGGAGGCCCGAGCTGGGAGACCCGGGGTCCAGGAGGGCTGGGGGGGTGCACAGCTCCCCTTCGGGCGCTTGGCGTCCTAATGAGGGCTCTGGGGGCGGTGGGGACGGACGGGCAGACTGAACCTGTGCTCTCACCCTTGGCCTCCTCAGCAGAGAGGGAGTGACCCCAGAGGGCTGCTCTGAGGAGGGACGGCTCTGGCCCCCCACCCAGATGTCTCCACCGCAGGATTTCTGGTTCAGCAGCTCAGCCCTGGCTGCAAGGGTCCCCCCTCATCGCCCTTCTCTCCCCCTGCCCCCCAGGATTGGAGGTGAGAAGGTCATCCTGCTGTCAGCCTCCGCCTGGGGCCTCATCACCGCTGCCACCCCCCTGCTCGCCCACCTGGGCAGCGCCCACCTGGTCTTCATGACCTTCTCCCGCATTCTCACGGGCTTGCTCCAGGGTAAGCACACCTCAGGGGGCTTCCCTCACTCTGCTGGCATGTGACCCTCTGTCACGGAGAGTATGTGCATATCTGTGTGTGCACGTCTGTGTGTGTGTGTGTGTGTGTGTGTGTGCGAGTTCATGTAGGTGGGTGCACCGTGCACACACACGTGCTCTGTATATGCATGTATGTGTGTTCATGCAGGTGGGTGCACCATGTATGCACATGTGTGTGTGTGGCAGGTAGGCAGCTTGGCCTGATGATGCCTTGGCACCTGAGCAATTTCCATTTCTAGAAACATTTCAGCCTGGCACGTTCTGATGTCAGGTGTCCCCCATGCCAAAAAGGCCACTCCAGGAACTCAAGTGGCAGCCAGGTTGCTGCGTGATAGCTGTTGGGGCCACAAGGCCGATGGCATGGTGGGGACACAAGGGCTCTTATACACCGTGTGTGTGTGTGTGTGAGAGAGAGAGAGAGAGAGAGAGAGACAGCGTGTCCCGGCTGTATGTGCACCGTGTGTGTGTGTGTGTGTGTGTGTGTGTGTGAGAGAGAGAGAGAGAGAGAGAGAGAGAGACAGCGTGTGCTGCTGTGGATCGGCATTCCGTGTATGCACGTGGGTGTGTCACATGTGTGTGCCGGGCTCTGGAGCTGGCTTGTGTATTTCTGGGAGCCGGGTTGACAGTGGTCATAGTGGCAGCTTGGACCCAGAAGCCTTTCCTGCCGGCGTCTCTCACCCCAGCTGAGCGTCTCCTGAGCCCAGTGCCGCTGCTGGTGCCTAGGGGTGACCTGAGCGTGAAGGACCCCCCAAGCTTGAATAATCACCCGTGGGGAGCCCCCTGGCCTGGCCCCCACCCTCGGCTGGCCACCCTCGCTGGACCCGCTGACCCGGGACCCCACGCCGCGCAATCCTCTGCATCCTCCGCTTGTTGCAGGGGTTTACTTCCCCGCGCTGACCAGCCTGCTGTCACGGAGGGTCCGGGAGAGCGAGCGAGCCTTCACCTACAGCACCGTGGGGGCCGGCTCCCAGTTTGGGTAAGTCCCAGCCTCAGGGGGTCCTGGGGAGTCAAAGTGCGTGGCCCCTGGCAGAGCCCCTGCAGGTGGGAGGACAGGCGGCGTGGGCGCACCTGAGGCTCAGAGTGACGAGGTTCTGGCTGGTGCTGTCCACTCCTCATCACTGTGCAAGGGGGCCGGCGGCAGGGAGCGTGGGCTTTGGGTCCCAGCACGTGGGCTAGGGCGGCGGCTGCTTCAGCAAGCTCCCGCCGATCTGTGCCCGTGGAGCCGGGTTGGGGGGTGGGGTTCCAACAGGGGAGGCGGCCTGCACTTGGCCTGGAGGACACGTGTCACATGTTGGCTGTGAAGACCCTACGCTATCCCCTTCCTCCCCTGGCGACCTCGGGTGCTCCATTGGAACGACGTCTCGCTGTCCTAAGGGGGGCTTCACGACCCCTGGGCTCAGGGCCCTCACCTCACTCCAAAGTCTAGGCAACAATTTGGGAGGGGGTGAGGGGGTGCCCGTGGGTGGGCTGGAGCAGCCCAAATAAGAACCCAGGGTACCCAGTGCTATGTGACTTTCAGAGAAGTAGTTTGGGACACCAGGAAACATTACTTACTTATCCAAAACCCCACTTCGTCTGGGTGTCCTGGGCCCGTGGCGGAAGGCAGGGACAGGGAGACTCAGAGAGGAAGTGCCCACACAGGCCCCGTGGCCTCAATCCGGGACCCAGCTTTTTTCCTCCTTTAACATCTCCTGGCCAGACCTCGGGGCACAGATGGGGGCAGTGACGTGCAGGCAGGCAAGTGCCCAGGGGTCTTTGGGACTTTGGTTTAGAAAGACCCACACCCCGAGTGCAGGCCCACTGAAAGGGAAAGGAGCCAGAGAGTCGAGCAACACCGGGCCTCTGTGCCACACCTCGGCCACGTGGCCGTGCCCCACACACCGTGGCCACCTGGCCTCGGAGTCTCTCCCGAACGCTGCAGTCTGTAACCAGCTGGGCACTCAGCTCGCCTGGGGTGGGATGGTGCCGGCTCCTCTTCACCCGAGTGACGCTGAGGGTCACGTCCGTCTTACCCGAGTGACGCTGAGGGTCTCGGCCGCCTCGCCCGAGTGACGCTGAGGGTCTTTCTTGGCCGCCTCGCCCGAGTGACGCTGAGGATCTTTCTTGGCCGCCTCGCCCGAGTGACGCTGAGGGTCTCGGCCGCCTCGCCCGAGTGACGCTGAGGGTCTCGGCCGCCTCGCCCGAGTGACGCTGAGGGTCACGGCCGCCTCGCCCGAGTGACGCTGAGGGTCACGTCCGTCTCGCCCGAGTGACGCTGAGGGTCACGCCACCGCGATCCCCTGTCCTTCCAGGACGCTGCTGACGGGGGCGGTGGGCTCCCTGCTCCTGGACTGGTGCGGCTGGCAGAGCGTCTTCTACCTCTCCGGCGGCCTCACCCTGCTGTGGGTGTGCTACGTGTCCAGGTCCCTGCTGAGTGAACAAGGTAACAGCGGCACAGGCGGCCACCCAGGGAGGGGGAGGGCCTGGTGCCCGGGCCCCTCCAGCCACCACCGGTCATGGAAGTCACAGAGCAGCCCCAGCTCAGGGGACCAGGGGCCGCGGCCGGGCCCAAGATTGGGGTCTCGGAAGACATGCCCACACGCCCGTGCTGGGCTCTGGGCACGTCCAGTGCCGAGGGGTCCGCTGGAGCCCAGGCAAGGCGGGGGGATTGAGTGTCAGGTGGTGGACAGGGGGGCTGGGGGGGGATCAAGAAAGTTTGTTCAAATACAACACAAATGTGGGCCCTCAAAGGCACTGAGCGCAGCAAGGAGGGTGAGGGTGGGCCGGTCTGAGGGAGCTGCCCCATCACACCGGGCCCTCGGGGCGGCCGCTGTCCCCTGCCTCTGAGTAGCTTCCACAAGAGCCCACCTTGCCCCCTGCAGATCTCCTCCTGGCCTTGGGCGTTTTGGCACAAGGCCTGCCGATGGCCAAGCACAACAGGGTCCCCTGGAGACAGCTCTTTCGGAAGCCTTCAGTCTGGTGAGCCGGCCTCCTGGGCAGGGGCAGGGGTGGGGTGGGGACCCTGAGTGTCCCGCCCGGGGGCTGCCCGGTGACGGGGCCAGGGTCCCCGGGGGCTGCCCGGTGACGGGGCCAGGGTCCCCGGGGGCTGCCCGGTGACGGGGCCAGGGTCCCCAGGGCCTCTGGCACCCCTGGGGGCTGGGGCGGAGGGCCTGACCGGCTCCCTCCCCGCAGGGCGGCCATCCTCTCCCAGCTCTCCGCGGCCTGCTCCTTCTTCATCCTGCTGTCCTGGCTGCCCACCTTCTTCAAGGAGACCTTCCCCAGCTCCAAGGTGGGTGGCTGGCCCCGGCTCCGTGGTGGTCCTGACACCCCACCCCACGGGCGGGGGGGGGGGTCTGAGACGACACCCCACCCCCGGGGCCGCCCTGGCCTGCGCCTGTCGGGAAGGTGTAACATCTCAATCCCCCCACCCCCACCCCGCCCCGTGCTGGTGCCCTCACACCCAGGACGGTGACCTGGGGCAGAGCCCTGGCCTGGGCCTGGCTGGCTGTCTGGATGGTCATTCCTGATGAGAGGCCAGGCAGGGGCCTGATGTGAACAAGAACTTCACCTGCCGGTCAGCTCCACTCGCTGCACCCGGGCCAGTGGCTGCCCTCCCTCCCAGTTCTGGAGGCCAGAGCCCTGAGCCTTCCGCTCCCAGACCAGGGATGCATCCCCTGCCCCCACCTCGCTCTGCCCCGGCCTGGGGTGGGGGCCATGATGGAGACTCTGCCGTGTGGGGAGCTGGTGCTGGGGGCCGACCCTGTGGGGGTGGGTCAGGGTCAGGGTCAGGGTGAGGGAGGCCTGACCTGACCCTGGGGGTGGGGGTGGGGGTGGGGGGGTGGCAGCTGGTGCCCGAGGGCCCCCCCCTCTAGACTCCCCCTCTCCCTGCAGGGCTGGGTCAGGGTTGGGGTTAGGGAGGCCCAACCTGACCCTGGGGGTGGGGTGGGGGTGAGGGCGGCAGCTGGTGCCCAAGGGGCCGCCTCTCAAGACCCCCCCCTCTCCCTGCAGGACTGGGTTAGGGTTAGGGAGGCCCGACCTGACCCTGGGGGTGGGGTGGGGGCCGCCTCTCAAGACCCCCCTCTCCCTGCAGGGCTGGGTCAGGGTTGGGGTTAGGGAGGCCCAACCTGGGGGTTAGGGTCAGGGTTAGGGTTAGGGTTAGGGTCAGGGTGAGGGTGAAGGTGAGGGAGGCCTGACCTGTCCCTGGGGGTGGGGTGGGGGTGGGGGCAGCAGCTGGTGCCCGAGGGGCCCCCTCTCTAGACCCCCCTCTCCCTGCAGGGCTGGGTCTTCAACGTGGTGCCCTGGCTGGTGGCGATCCCGGCCAGTCTGTTCAGCGGGTTTCTCTCTGACCATCTCATCAGTCAGGGTGAGCCCTGGGGCCGGGGACGCCCTGGGAGCCATGCCCGGCCTCACCTCATCCTGGGAGGCGGGGAGGCACCCCTCCTGGCGGGAGGGAAGCTACAGCAATGGGAAGAGGCCATGCCCCCCACCCCACTGAGGACCCCGCTGGGAGAGGGGGACCCCCGGCCCATCAGAGCTAGTGGGGGACTGTTTGCTGGCCTGACTCAGTTTCCCCACTAAGGGTGGGCTTGGGGTGCAGTGAGAGCATCCGACTTCTCCTGTGACTGTGAAGTCACCCCCCCCCCCACACACACACACACACGGGCTGGATGCAGTCTCCAGCTCTCGTCAGAGGTGGAAAGAGCCCCCGGCAGGGTCGGAGGCGCAGTCAGGTGTGAGCCCTGGACCCGAGCACACGGGTAGCCGTCTGAATGGCCTTCCTTCCTCTGTGCGTCTTCCCGGCCTTGGCCTCGGGCCTGTGAGTGCGGACATACCCCAGAGCACAGACACGCACGCGTGCACACGCCTCTCCCACGACACGGGACTCCTGGCTTGAGTCTGCTCCCTCCCCCCTTAGCCCTGCTGGGGGTTCCCCACTGCGGGTGCTGCCAAAGTGGGGGGTCAGTGCACACAGGCCGGTAAACACGCGTCCTGGTCTCCCCTCTGCCCAGGTTACAGGACCATCACCGTGCGGAAATTCATGCAGGTAGGGAGGTGGTGGGCGGCTCTCTCTGGGCGTCCTGTCTGTTCCTGGGCCTGAGGGTGGTGTCCCCAAATCACCCGACCCAGAAGGCAGCCTGTGGAGCAGGTAGTCAGTCGTGGTGGGGGGTGGGGGGCCTGGTGCAGCCGCCCATGTCTGAGCCGTGTGCACAGCCGCCCCTCTGAGCCCCTCTGAGCCCCAGCGTCTGTTTCCGGGCCTGGGTCTGCTCTCACCTCATGGCGTCTGTCCGTCTTAGGCTCAACCAGCAGGGGAGGCTTCTCACGGAGTCTGTCCCACACGCTCCCCTCCGCCCCCCCTCCGGCAGGCCCCAGCCCGGAGGGGTTTACCCCCCGACCCCTGTTGGCTGGCACAGCCCCTGCCTGATGCCAGTGTCTGCCCCGTAGGTGATGGGCCTGGGCCTGTCCAGCGTTTTCGCCCTGTGTTTGGGCCGCACCTCGAGCTTTTGCAGGTCTCTGTTCTTCGCATCGGCCTCCATCGGCCTGCAGACCTTCAACCACAGGTGAGGGCCGCGCGCCCCCGCCCACCCGAGTCGCGCCCCATCGGCCTTCGGGCACTCACTCTGGCACCGCAAGTCCTGGGCACTCAGGAGCAGCCCCCCGGCTCGGGGCACGTGGAGGGCGGGTAGGTGGCAGGCTCCCGTGCCCGGGCCACCGAGGCAAAGTGATGTCTGGGTCTCCGCTGGCCTGGACCTGGGCCATCTGGAGAAACAAAGACTGCCGGGCGGGGGGCCGGGAGGGGAGGTGCCAGTATCCAGACGGCATCTTCTGTCGACCGCGAGGAACCGCCCGGTTCCCGTCCGTCCCCGGGTTTCTTTCTGCTCCTCCCGGTGCCCAGCGTCAAACCCGTTAAATCAGAGAGACCTTACAGGGAGGAGAGACCTTCGGAATTGGCTGTTGAAGGTGGCTTTTCAAACTCGTGGACAGCAAAGGAGTGTGGTCCGAGCACACTGCCTTCCTGTCTGTTTCATCCTGTGTCCTGTCGTCACCGAGATGGGAGAGGGAAGAGGGGGCCCCAGGTGGCCCGAGTGTGGTCGAGCACCTCAGCATGACCTAGCACGCACCCCGCTGGGCAGGGTCCAGAGCACCCCCTGGGTGGTCTCCGGGCTCCAGGTGCTCGGAGGACCAACGATGGTCTCACGGGTCGTCTGCCCCGCCCGTGGTCACTGGACCGCATCCTTCTCTTTCCCGCAGCGGCATTTCTGTTAACATCCAGGACCTGGCCCCGTCCTGCGCTGGCGTTCTCTTCGGTGAGGACCTCGGCCCCCACGTGATTAGAAAGTGGTTGCCCCCCCCCGCCCCCAGACGTTGCTCCCCCCGCCTTGCTCGCCCCGCCCCCCCATTCCCGGGTGGGTGGCCGTGGGAAGGTCACAATGGGACTCTTCTGACTGGTTCTTCTCTCCTCTCTGTTCGTTCACAGGTGTGGCCAACACAGCGGGGGCCTTGGCAGGTGAGAGGCGGGCTGGGGTCCCCTTCTTGATGTGGCGAGGTGCCTCCTGGCCGCCCTGTACCTGTTTCCGCCCTCGGCCGCTGCAGGGTGGGGTGTGGCGCCCTTCAAGGGGGTCCAGCAGTGTCAGATCAGTGTGTGTGGTGAGGGCACACAGAGCTCAGGGCTGGTCCAGGGAGAGAACAGAGGGGCCTCTGTAGTGTCAGCCCCACCCGCACCCCCACCCACAATGTGAGTCAGAGCCACACAGTCTGGGCTCCCCACGGGTCAAGTGCCCGGAAACCGTTGACAGGCTCATACCCCCGCCCGGCTCCTCCTGCTGCCCCTGTCCTCCGTGGAGGACGCGGAGGGCCACATCAGCTGGGCCGTTTCCCGGATGGACGGTGTGGTCTCTGCCCCTCTGGGACAGAGGCTAGCCCTCGGCCAACCCAACCCAGTCCGGCTTCTCGGTGTCAGGCCCCCACCAGCCCCTCCTCCAAGCAGGCACGTCCCTGCCCCCCAGCCCAGCTCCCCTCCCCCGAACTGCTTTTCCAGTCCGGTCTCTCTCATCTCTGGGTGCAGGTGTTGTGGGCGTGGGCCTGGGGGGTTACCTGATCGAGACCACGGGCTCCTGGACGTCCGTGTTCAACCTG
This sequence comes from Saccopteryx bilineata, assembly GCF_036850765.1. Lineage (NCBI taxonomy): Eukaryota > Metazoa > Chordata > Mammalia > Chiroptera > Emballonuridae > Saccopteryx > Saccopteryx bilineata. Next base: position 210,252,201 of record NC_089495.1, read on the forward strand.
GTGGCTGCCGTCAGCAGTCTGGGACTGTGCACCTTCCTGATGTTCGGAAAGGCCCAGAGGGTGGACCTGAGCCCCGCCCGTGAGGACCTCTAACTGCCAAGACCCCGCAGTCCCCCGAGGACCTGGCACCCTCAGCCTCGGGGCGATCGGCTCAGTTTAAGAAGAGCCTCTTGCTCTCGCCCCAGATGCCGGACAGAGGAGGGTGGGCCTCAGCCGCCGGGGGGGGGGGGCTGACGCTGGCACGTCGCCCTGGCTGGGCCTCCGTCCGTCCCCTCTCTGCCCGGGACACGTGCCTTACTCTCGGCCTTGGTGGGACGGGTCCTGGCGAGTGGAGTCGGTGTTTGCAGCAGCTGTGACTTTCTTACAGAGACAGGCTCCACGCGGGTCAGGCGTGTCCCTGCCGGTGGCCAGCCCAGGAGCGGTGCCTGTCAGGGGGGGCCCAGATCATTCCCTGGTGGGGCCATCCTGTGTGCTGTGGGCGTTCGGCGGTAACCCCGACCCCCCAACACTGTCCCCTGATATCATCAGGTGTCCCCCGGGGAAGCTCCCCCGCCCTGGTTGAGGGCCACAGCTCTGGAGGGAGCGGCTGGATGGGTGAGCAGTGGGCTCCAGCCCGCTGGCCGCCTTTGGGGACCCCGCTTCTGGCGTCCCCCTCCTGTGGATTCCAGACACTAGCTGTGTAGTCCTGCTTCCCTCGCTCCTGCTGGCCACTGCGAGGGGGGCCCGGGCAGCCCTCCCTGGACATGACATTCCCCAGAACCACCTTCCCCACCGTCCCCTGTTCATGACAGAGGAGCTGCTGTCTTGTGAGTTAATAATAGGCGTGGCCAGATATACATGGAGGAAAAAGGAACACCAAATTGTGGAAAATCATACCAAAGCCTTATTTAAATGATGACTATTAAACTATTTAAAAGAAGACTGTTCCTTTACTAGCACAATTTAAAAAAAAAAAAAAAGAATAAATACCTGTTAAAAAGATTCATTGAATTCACTGACGAGGAAACCAGCAGAATGAAACAAACAGGTCAGAGGAGAACCCTGGGCACAGACACGGTGATGGGGGGGACACGGAACCAGAAAGGGTGCTGCCCCCCCCTCGGGCAGGCGCCTGCTCGCTCTGCCAGGGCTAGGAATGTCGGCATGGCTGTCAGCTCCCGGCAGAGCCCAGCAGCCTCACCGTCGGTCACATAGCCCAGGCCCACTGTGTGGGGACATCTTGTGGCTTCCTTTTAAGCACCAAGGTCCCCCTGCGGTCTCCCCACTCTGGGTCAGAAAGAGTCCGAAGGAAGGATTCTTGGTCGCAAGGTGAGTCGGGCCTTGGTAGGGAGGCCTGTTTGCAGAGGGTGCAGGAAGAGCCCGAGTTCCCCACGAAGGCCTTTGGTTGGCTGGGCTGGGGGGTTTCGTGGGCAGCCTCAGGTGGACTGACTCCTGTGTCCTGCTGTCCTGGGCTGAGGAAACTCCCCGGGCAGGAGCGGTGGGGGCCACGCACACCGCGTGCATTCACGCTGTCCGTGGGGCGTCCCCACCACCCACCTCTAGAGCTTCCCTTCTCCCCAGACTGACACAGACTCCCGCCGTCCGCCGGACACTGGCACCCACCCTGCTCCTCTCTGACTTGGACGATGCTAAGCCCCTCCTCTAAGTGGAATCGTGCAGTCTCTGCCTTTCTGTGACTGACTTAGTCCACTGAGCATAATGTCCTCGAGGTCCATCTGTGTCGCAGCTGGTGTCACGATGTCCCTCCTTTTTCAGGCTGAGTGATAGGCCACCGGGCGGATGGACCACAGTGTGTGGGCACTGGGGCTGCTCCGGCCTCTCTGCTGTTGTGAGCCTGGGTGAGCAGTTAATGCCTTTAATCCACAACAAACTGGAAGCTCTTTGAGAGAGGCGGCCCTCCCCCGGGGGACCCAGAGCCCCTGGAGGGACCCGGGACCGGGAGGGGATGCCGGGAGGGGATGGTGGGCTCTCTGTGCAGAAGGGAACCAAAGGCACCTGTGGACACTGTGGTCCCAGGCCTCCTGGCCTCCGAGCCGGGTCACAGTTCTGTCACTTCCTCACGGGACAGAAGGAGGGAGCTGGCATGGGGGATTTGGGGTGTGGGGTCCAGGACAGCAGGTAGGCCCAGCCGCCTCCCCTCAATGCCCGGTTCTGGTTCAGGTTGTCACTCTGGAGTGTTCAGGTTGTCACTCTGAAGTGGCATATGATCTTCTTGACACTTTGCAGGCTGAAGTCGGACCCTGGAACAGGGCTCCAGAGAGCGTCTGGGGGAGTGTTTGCCGGTGAGGAGGGTGCTGGTAACAGAAGGGGGTGTTCCAGGGGGTGGCAGGGCGGCCCTGGCCTGCCTGTGTGTTATCTGGTGTCACCAGGCTTAAACAGGTCCTCACGTCCCCACCTCCATGCAGCCCTGGCTGGATTCCCCGCGGCCAACGGGGGCCCTGAGGGTAGGCAGCAACGTCCGATAAAACAGCAGGGTGGCAGCAGCAACCCCAAACCGTGCCTGTCCGGCAGCGCCCCAACCAAAGGAGGGCTCTGGCCATCTGAAGCCGTGAGCGCGCGCGCGCCCCCGCAGGACCCACAACCAAGGGGCGCTAAGAGGGAGAAGCCATTGTCACCCCGCAGCTGGCCGACAGAGGGCGCCGCCCGACAGGGCTGGAGTCGTCCACCCCAGCCCCGTTCCCACACCCGGAGGAGCGGCCTGCCTCTGGGGGTGCTGGTGCGCCCGCAGGAAGGGAACGGGTGGGAGGCGTTCCAGGCTCAGGGCTAGTGGTGATGGGGGTCACTGCTAGTCCTGTGGAGAGGCAGGGCTTGAGGCTGGACACCCGCGGTGAGAGGGACACCCGGAGGTCCCGGCCTGGGATCATCCCCTCCGTCCCCTCCCCAGGGTGGGTCCTCAGGGGCGGAGCTGTCCCCTACCTGCGCAGGTAGGCAGCCCAGAGAGGGGTGGCTGTGCTCCTAGCTAGCTGCTCCTGGCCGAAGTCGTGTCCTGTCCCGGCCCGTGTCCCCCTTTCACCCCCACCCCGGGCACCAGGACTATGCCCGGTCCCGGCTCCCCCGAAGTCCCCGTCCCCAGACCCTGGCAGCTCCATGCAAACCTCCCTGGGTGGCCTCCCCCCATCTTCTGCTCACATGTAGGGTCCCCTCCTTGTCACCATCGGGGACACTTTTCTGTCCTTACTGAAACACAAGATCTTTAATCACCACTTAATATTCGTAATTAGCATGCTAATTGCGCCTCCACCTCCCTCCCTGTCCCTCTCACTTCTGGCTTTGTCCTTGAGCGGTGAGACTGCAGTGCCCTGGGGGGTCCCCACCTGGCCCCTGGGGACTCCTGTTGGGTGGTCATCCCTCAGAGCTGGTAGGACAAGCAGGAGGTCACTGGGGGTACAGAGTGCAGACGCCCTTGGTTGTTGGGGCGCCGCCTGCCGCCCGCCCGGGGCCATGGGCACGTCTGTCCCAGCTGCCTGCAGCCAAGTCCCTTCCCTGTCCCTCCCTCTCGGCTGGGTCCTGAGAGGGGAGCCGTGGGCTCAGTGGGTCGGTGTTGGGCACACCTTCTTCCAGGGTTCGCTTTATTATGTTTAATTGAAAAGTGCTGCAATTGCATCATGAATATTCAGCACAGGGGGATCCACCCCAGCGCAGAGCCAGCGAGGGGGGGGGGGCAAGCTATTGATTGAAATAGCTTCATTAATTAGTAATTAACAGCAGGGAAATGAGTGTGTCACACGTTGTATTTCAGCGGATGCCCTTCGCCTGTTATGGGACTTTTAATTAAAGGACGTGCATTTTAATTAAAGGCAAGCTAGGCCCCTTTGGCCTTTGGAATTCAAAAGATACTCCCACTTTTTTTTCTTTTATTTTTAATTGATTGATTTTTTTTTTGAGAGAGAGAGAGAGAAAAAAGAGAGAGAGATGGATTTGTTTGTTTCTCTTATTTATGCGTTCGTCGGTTGACCCACAACCTTGGCGTATTGGGATGGTGCTCTAACCAACTGCGCTACCCAGCCATGGCCCACGCTTCCAGCTTTCGAAGAAGCTGGCGAGGCGGACGGCAGGCATGCTGGGTCTCCAAGTCCTCAGCCTCGAGACCCTCTGGATTTCCAAGGCTGAGGTCCTTGGTCAGTCCGCCTTGGAGTCTAGCTGAAGGCCTTGCTAAGCCCGGAGGTCATAGGGGAGGCATGTGGAGTCACAGGCCAGCACAGGAGGGGGCCCTGGTCATTGAGTCCTGACAGTCCCTGTCCCTGACCCAGCATTGTGCCGCCCACGCGCCCAGCCTGCAGGATCCTGTGAGTAGGGTCTGGAGCAGGTGTCCCCAAACTACGGCCCGCGGGCCGCATGCAGCCCCCTGAGGCCATTTATCCGGTCCCCCACCGCACTTCCGGAAGGGCCACCTCTTTCATTGGTGGTCAGTGAGAGGAGCACTGTATGTGGCGGCCCTCCAACGGTCTGAGGGACAGTGAACTGGCCCTCTGTGTAAAAAGTTTGGGGACCCCTGGTGGAGGCTGGGTGCAGCTCCCCGAGGCTGGAGGCAGGACAGAAGTCCCCACGGGGCCGGCGCTGTCCCTGGCCCTCCACCCCCACTGGACTTCGTGTCTCTACTTTGTCCGGAGTGGGGAGATGCTTGTCCAGAACCTTGCCCAGCAATGGGGGAGACACTTGGGTGCTGGAGGGGGTGGGTTTGAGCAGGTCTGGGGCAGTCTGGTGGGGGAACAGCCCCGGGAGGGACAGAGATGCTTGGTGTGAAGTGCCAGGCGATGGGAATGCCGACCTGCCATGCCGGCCCGAGCCCCTGGCTCCGGTCAGCGCCACCTTCAGAGGGTCCCCGATCAGGTTGTGGTGTTTATTCCTGGTTGTTGCTCAGAGAGAAGGTCACTGAGGTGGACTCCCTCCCTGCTCCAGATGTGGCGTCCTGCTGCTGCCCAGCTGTGCAGTGGACCTGGGAGCTGCGTGAGGAGAGACCCAGGAAAGTGTCAGCACCAAGGACACCAGTGGAGACACCGCTGGACGTGTAGCGTGAACGGCAGCCTGTCCACTCAAACTGTGTGATGTGTGAGCACTTACTGCCAGCCTGCAAAGCCTGCGTGGCGCGCTCTCCCCCCTCCCCGGCTTGGAGGACCTTCAGCGCCCAGGCTGGGAACAAGGGGGGTGCTACAGGCAGGTGGGGTCCCCACGTGGGTGCCTGCACATAGCCCCCACCCAGTGCCTACCAGCAGAAACACCGCATAGTGTTTGATTCCCCTTCCCTCTCGTCTTCTGTTTCTCCTGCTCATAGAAACATTCTTTTTTATCCAGTGAGAGGAGGGGAGGCAGAGAGATAAACTCCCACATGCGCCCCGACTGGGATCCACCAGGCAAGTCCACCAGGGGGCAATGCTCTGCCTATCTGGAGCTGTTGCTCTGTTGCTCAGCAACCAAGCTCTTCTTAACGCCTGAGGTGGAGGCCATGGAGCCATCCTCAACGCCCGGGGCCAACTCACTCCAATCGAACCATGGCTGCAGGAGGAAAAAAGAGAGAGAGAGAGAAGGGGGAGGAGTGGAGAAGCAGATGGGCACTTCTCCTGGGTGCCCTGACCGGAGATCAAACCCCAGACCTCCACACGCTGGGCTAACACTCGACCTCCGAGCCAACCGGCCAGGGCAGGTTTAGTTTTACCTTAATCGCCTTTGGAAAAGGCCTCACTTCCAAATACAGTCACATTCTGAGGCCCTGGGGTTGGGACTTCAACATGCGAATTTGAGAGGGAGGGAGGGAGGGACACACAATTCAACTCATAACAGTGTGACTTCCCTGCTTCCACCTGTACTGGACCCGAGTTTGAAACCTTGGTCCTGTCCTTCCCCCCCATCCGGTGACGGTCGGGGATGTGTCTCTGGTCGGCTCAATACTTCCCCTCCGTCCAGCGGGGTGGGCGATGCCCTTGCCCGTCCACATCGGGGCTTCCTGCCTCCAACCCTCCCCCCGCCCCCCGCCCCGTGCAAATCCTCCTCATCTTCAATATTCCGTTCAGACTGAGTCGGGATGTTGGGCAGCACGAGGCCTTGGACCACTTTCTGTCCCTGGGGCCATCTATTGTTTGGGAGCAGCGTGACTTGGGAAGCAGGTGACCCCTGGGAGGGGCCTGGCCCTGCTCTGACTCCTAATTAGCACCATGTCCGGGCCCCATCTGGCCTATGGGCTCCCATCAGGGGCCTGTCTCTAGAACCAGACCTAATTGGCGGCTTCCCAGCATCTCTCGGTGACAGGAGCCCCGCGTGGAGGGCAGCGCCGTCTGCGGTCAGCGTTCGGCGAGGAGGACACTGCCGGGCAGGTAGGCACGGTCAGGGCGGCTGGCCTGGCCCCTGACCAGACCTGGGGGATAGGTTGCCCCTCAGACTTCGCAGCCACATTCAGTTTCCTTGCAGACAAATGGAGAGAGGAGAGAGGACTCTGGCAACGGTGTCGCCTCGGGCCTGGCCAAGCCCCGTCCAGCCCAGCTGACCCCGAGGCGGGTGCGGCCACCTCCCCGCCTGCCCCCAGCTCAGGCCAGGAGCCTCGCTCTGTCTGGGGCATCACCCCCCCACCCCCTTTACAAACTCACGTTGGGGGCCGGCTCATGCTCACCAGCAAGATTCAAAGGTGTTTGAAGAGTAAATATTTTCCTGAGTTTCAGCTGACATTCAATTTTAATGACTTTTTTCAACGAAGTAACTACTAAACGCGTGTGCGTTTTGCCGCCTCCTGATGTCTGACAGGTGTTTTTGCCCATGTGGGAAGCAGATGCTAATCGCGTCCCCCTTAATAGCTCATAAATACCCAGCCCGTGGCATTTCTCTTTGTCTGTGGTGCTGCCAATGGCCAATTTGTTCTTCAGAAGTGGCCACGCCGGCCTGTCAATCAGCTCTTTGCCGCAGGCGCTGTTTGGTGATTAGAAGCCTCTGAGAGAGTGAGAACTCCAAATTAGTTTTAAATAGAAAATAAGAATATTCATGCTGGAACATCTGAAGGTGAGAGAACCGCAGAATCCAGACTGCCGCCTGTCTTGGGTCCTGGAGTGGGGGGGGGGGGCCTTGGGGCCCGGACCCACGGGGGCACAGACACCACGGCAGGAGGCCAGGTGGGGGCCTGCAGGTGTCCAGGATCACAGCGTCAGGACAGCGGGAAGGCGGGCTCTGGGCGGGCGTGTGTCCTGTCAACTCCGTGCCTCTGCAGGGACACTGAAGCTCTTCTGCGGAGGAGGGGAGGAAGAGCCGGCCTCCCCGGGAGAGAGGAAACAAATGCTCCCTTTGAAGAGATGATGAGGACATGGCATCTTTCTGGGCAGTGTGGGCCGGCCTGCTAGGAGGCCTGCGCTCCCAGGCCTGCCAAGTGGGGCCACCCCTCTCTGTGGGTCAGCAAGTCACACCTGGCTATCATCTCGATCGGGAGTGAGGGTGCCAGCCACAAGATCCCCTCTAGCCTCCTTCCTGGGCTCCCGACCCTGGGCCCTGCCTGAGGTGCTTACTTCAGGCATCACCCTGTCAATGCTGCCCAGCCCAGGAAGCAGGCCTGGATCACTTGTGGGATGGAGAAATGGGGCTGGCTGGCCTGGCCGGGGGGGGGGGGGGGGGGAGAATCAGGGTGGCTTCCTGGAGGAGGTGGCATCTGACTGGAATCTGGCGGGTGAGACAGGAAGAGACGAGTGGAGGGCACTCAGGGCTCCAGGACCAGCTGCACAAAGGCCCGTGTGTGCACGGCTGCAGGTCAACACTTCACTGCTCGGGCTCTGTGAACCAGCTCGAGAACCATTGTTGGGGGTATGCTGGCTGCAGGAAAAGTTTTAGAGTCACCTGACCCCTCAGTCCTCCAGCTGCCCAGAAAGTCCTGGCACGAGGGTTGGAGATGGATTCAAGGGTGCAGAGGTGCCCTGGCCCACCTGCCGTGGGGTCACCCGGGGGGGCTGTCTCTGGGGTGCTCACCACACCTGGCAGGCTGCTGTGTGCCTCACCAAAGCCGGGACGGGAGCTTGGGGCCAGGCTCGGGTTCAAGGCCCCAGGGGTGGCCCTGCCCTCTCTGGTCATGTTTCCAAGGCTCATCCATGTGGTGAGGGTCAGTGCTTCACTCCTTTTCACCGCTGAGCAGTATTCCTGCGTGTGGACAGGCCCCAGTGCGTCCCTGCTTCACCGGGGAAGACTTTTGGGTTGATCCCACCTCTGGGCCGCTCTTTAGAGTGGAACAGTTCTGCGTGGCGAGTGCGGTAGAGCTGCTGTGGGCGTGCTCGGACGAGTCCACAGATCCACTCCTGGCCTTTGGTTGGTCAGGGTCCGGCGAGGGTGACAGCGAGGCATTCACCTCCCCCCCAGTGGAGTGAATTCAGCCGGGAGAGAGCTGCCCTCCCCAGGACAGCTTCGGGAGACCTGGCTGCCCCGAGCCGCGGGAGAGCGCGGCATTGGCGGCTCTTTGTGGGAGCGTCCGCCGTGGGTGCCCGCCCACGTGCGTCTCCAGCGAAACCCCTGCCGCGCTATTAAATATTTCAGCAAATAAAAATATTTTAAATGTGCGGCCAGATGTCCAAGTCGACAGAGCGCTTAGGGCATTTGACTGATACAAAGCCAGAGCTCCGGGTGACCGGGATTTAGAAGATGCCCCGAGGCAAGTGTGGGATACGAAAAAAAACACCCCGGGCTCCTTTGTGCGCAATGCGGCAGGCGCGGAGGTTTGAAGGGGAGCGTCCATCTGTCGCCGCCGTGCGTCCTGACTCGCAACAAAGCCTGATGGATCTCTGAGCGTCAGCGCAGCTCTGTAGCAGCCCCCCCGCCCCCCAGCAAGCCAGTGGAGGAAGGCGTGTCACAAAGGAAGTGTCATCAATATTCATGACTGGGCCGGCTGGTGGCCTGGTAGCTTCTGAGCTCAGGCTGCGCTGGCCGCTGGCCGTTTATGGACAGGAGACAGCAGCCACCGCTCTTTGCTTTGGTTGCTAGAGTCTGTTTCCCGGGACACTCCGCCTCCCAAGGCCCTGGACGCATCCGAGAGTCAGACGGGGTCCCACCGAGGCCACAGGAGATGGAGAGGGAGAGGAGGGGGGGGGGGGCGGGGGGGGCGGGGGGGGAGTATGAGCTGAGAACAACCAGTCAGAACACCTGTCAGAATTAGCAGAAAGCCTGACCTCAGTTATATTTTATTCTATTTATTTTTTTAATGTTTATTTTATTGATTTTAGTGAGAGAGGCAGAGAGAGAGAGAGAGAGAGAGCGCAACATCAATCCGTTCCTGCATGTGCCCTACATGCCCTGATCAGGGTCAAGCCGACAATTTCTGTGCTTTGGGATGATGCTCTAACCAACCAAGCTATCAGGTCAGGGCAACCTCAGTTATATTTTAAAACCAGCACACTACAATGGTTTTCTCGAGGGGATGTGGGCACTCACCAAAGACACCCCCGCCTACACGTAAGAGTCCCCACAACAATCACAGGGGCTGCATTCAGCTTCTAGATGTTCATTTCTATGAGTGAAACACTGAGACCAGATCTCTGCGGTCTCAGATGTCGGGATCCTGCAGCCGTGTGACTTGGGGAGGCTCGGGGTTCAAGGTTCAGGGGCCGGGGCTGGTGGCCACGCAGAGCAAATGACCACACTGGGTGTTGAGTTACATTTGAACACACACATTTTCAGTGTTGTTAGTATGTCCCTTCTGATATTGGGGCAGAGCCATACTGAAGATTACTTGCTGGTTTTTATTATTATTATTATTATTTATTTATTATTATTATTTTTTCATTTTTCTGAAGCTGGAAACAGGGAGAGACAGTCAGACAGACTCCCACATGCGCCCGACCGGGATCCACCCGGCACACCCACCATAGGGCGACGCTCTGCCCACCAGGGGGCGATGCTCTGCCCATCCTGGGCGTCGCCATGTTGCGACCAGAGCCACTCTAGCGCCTGAGGCAGAGGCCAAGGAGCCATCCCCAGCGCCCGGGCCATCTTTGCTCCAATGGAGCCTTGGCTGCGGGAGGGGAAGAGAGAGACAGAGAGGAAGGTGAGGGGGAGGGGTGGAGAAGCAAATGGGCGCTTCTCCTGTGTGCCCTGGCCGGGAATCGAACCCGGGTCCTCCGCACGCTAGGCTGACGCTCTACCGCCGAGCCAACCAGCCAGGGCTTATTATTATTGTTTAATCTGGCAACACCAGCTGGGGTTGTATGCCAGGTGGGCAGGGGAAACAGTGTTTTCCAGGTGGGATTTGTCAGTGGGCACCGCTGGGCTGTCGTCCCCGGACAGCTGTGGCTGCAGTGGCCCCAGGGTGTTCCTGGGTTGCTTCGTGTGGAGGAGACAGGAGGCGTCAGGCCTGTCCTGTCCACCCCAGGCAGGCTCTGTGTCCGGAGATTTCTGGGGAGAGCACCCATGGACCTCACCATCCCTGGAATTCTAAGCCTTTCGTAGGTGTGACGTGCAGAGAAGCGGGTCAAGGTTTCAGATTAGCATCCGTCGGAGAACGAGGCCAGCACCGTCCATCTGGACCACGCAGGCCCTGGGATGCCCCGTCTGCAGTCCAGCCCACACACGCCTCGCCCCCAGCGTTTGAAGGTCTCCCCTTCACCAGCGGCTCTGGATTAAAGTGGGCGCCGGGCCACAGTCAATCTCCGCAAAATGAAGATGGCAAAGGCTTATCGTACGTAGGGTCCGTCACCCGAAGAAACGGAATCACGGCCTCCTTCACGTTGTCCCTCAGCACGGAGCGGGGATGCCTCCTGCTGCGCTGACGGCCAGGGCTGGGCGCAGGGGCTGAGCGGCTCCGATGGGGCACTCGGGTCACACGCACGTGGCCGTCCGCCCATGACATCGGTGACTTCCCAACGACAGCCTTTAAACTCGTTTCGCTTGTTAAAGACATCTCCACGCTTTTCCTCTACCAAAAAGAAAGAAAGAAAGAAAGAGAGAGAGAAAGAAAGAAAGAAAGAAAGAAAGAAAGAAAGAAAGAAAGAAAAAATCAAAATAGGAGAAAAAAGTTGAGACAAGATTCGAGGGGGAGAAAGTGTCCTTCACGTTTCAGTTCGCGGAGATGCTGGGTGAACTGGACCCCGCCTCCAGGCTCCGCCCCTCGCTCCAGCCGCGCTCTGAGGGCCTCCACCAGCCCGAGGCCTCTCTGGTTCGCTGCGAGCCTTTTCCTGTTCCATTGAGAGATTGTTGGACAGCTTCTCACGGAAGGTTCATCGTCCGTAGTTCCTCAGCCCGAGTGCCCAGGTTCACGCTTATCAGCAGCTCCGGGGGCTCTGAGCTCATGGAGAGAGCGATCTCGTGAGGGCACCTCCCCCGGACCCTTCTCGCTCACCACTGTGATCACTTTCAGTTCATCAGTGCTCAAACGGCACACGGCAGGCCAGCACCGTCCCAGTCCCCTCACAGGGAGAGGGGCGCGCTCCCTCCGGCCAGTTCTGGGGGGGCTGGTGCACCCGCACCCTCGCTGCCCCTCCCCCAGCAGGGAGGCCAGCAGTCTGGTTTCAACCCAGAGGACGTGTTTCCAGAACGGGAGGCCGCTGGCCTGGTTCCGAGGGTGTTTGGCATTGAAGGTCTTGGGTCTCCGTGTGTCTGGGCCGTGTTGCCCAGAACGGCAGGCTGGAGCTGTCTTTTGAAAATCCGGACACACACACCCCTTGGGTCTTTCCAGAGAGGGTAAGGTTGGACCACTCAGTTCCGCCCTGAGAATCCATTCCACGTCAAGGAGCGTCATGCAGGGTGGCATTGGCAGGCAGACCCACGGTGAGGATGGGAGCCGGCTCAGGGTCTAGAGTGGCTCCCCCACGTCTCATGTGCCGCTGAGGTGATCACCCACTTCACAGATGGTAAGACTGAGGCATAGAGAGGTCCCTCTGCACTGTGAACGGCTATTCCGAGAGAAGAGGCCAGACGTGAAACACTCCACACGCTATATGGGTCCCCTTAGATGTTTTGGACACCCTGGCCAGTTGGCCAGTTGGTAGAGTGTCGGCCTGGCCTGTGGAAGTCCCAGGTTCGATTCTCAGTCAGGGCACACAGGAGAAGCGCCCATCTGCCTCTCCACCCTTCCCCCTCTCCTTCCTCTCTGTCTCTCTCTTCCCCTCCTGCAGCCAGGGCTCCATTGGAGCAAAGTTGGCCTGGGCGCTGAGGATGGCTCTGTGGCCTCTGCCTCAGGCACTAAGAAGAGCTTGGTTGCTGAGCAATAGAGCAGCATCCCAGATGGGCAGAGCATCACCCCCTAGTGGGCTTGCCTGGTGGATCCCTGTCCGAGTGCATGCGGGAGTCTGTCTGACTGCCTCCCCTCCTTTCACTAAAAAAATAAAATAAAATAAAAATAAAATCATGGACAACAACAGTGTCCTGGAAATAACAGAGGATGGCACATCGTGAATGTACTTAATGCTGCTAAGTCTTACATTTAAAAACAGTTAAAACGTTGAGTTTTGTGTGAAGTAGGTTTTGCTGCAACAAAAACAAAGAGGAAACAGTCACGTCGCAAAAAGACTGAACGGCGACCACCTGCACAGGTAGGTCCCCTGGGCGGCCCAACGTGGGGAGGGGGACCACAGGTCTTTCAGCAAAGTGTCTCCAACTTCGTGGTCACCGTATGGAGCCCGCCGACCTCGCCCGGGCCTGAGAACAGCTGACAGGGCGTGGAGCTAGTCCGGGATGTCCATTTCATCCTCAGGACGGCTCAGGGCCCTTGGCTCATCAAAACTGTCCCCTGAGGCCCTGGCCGGTTTGCTCAGTGGTAGAGCGTTGGCCTGGAATGCAGGAGTCCCCGGTTCGATTCCTGGCCAGGGCACACAGGAGAGGCGCCCATCTGCTTCTCCACCCCTCCCCCTCTCCTTCCTCTCTGTCTCTCTCTTCCCCTCCTGCAGCCGAGGCTCCATTGGAGCAAAGTTGGCCCGGGTGCTGGGGATGGCTCTGTGGCCTCTGCCTCAGGCACTAGAATGGCTCTGGTTGCAACAGAGTGAGGCCCCGATGGGCAGAGCATCACCCCCTGGTGGGCATTCTGGGTGGATCCCGGTCAGGCGCATGCGGGAGTCTGTCTGACTGCCTCCCCGTTTCCAGCTTTGGAAGGATAAAAAAAAAAAATACCAAAAAACAAAAAACCGTCCCCTGACCGGGGGCAACGGGCACATCCCTGCGCCCCCGTGTGTCTGCCAACAGCTCAGAGCAGCTCCCCACCATCTGGACGCTGACGCTCTGTGGAAGGCCTAGGGGTGCCTCTGCCCTTGTTTGTTCATTTGTAATTATATATTTTGGAAACATTTTCTGTTCACCTCCGTGGTGGGTGGGGTCGGGTGGGGGGGGAGGGGAGTGGTTGAAAGCCAAGGATCCCTTTTCAAATGACCCACTTAGCGGCGGTGCAGGCTGAAATGAGGCTGCTTAATGAAGTCAGTATCCTTGAAAGTTCACCCACGTCTGTCATCCGTCAGCACAGACACTTTCCGACATGGTGTTAATTAACCGGTGTGTCCCCTGCAGTGGCGGAGAGAGGCCGGTCGGGATAGCTCACAGGGTTTAGGGGAGGCACGTCCCCCTCAAAATTACTTTTAAACCGTCCTCATGGAGCAGAAGATGGGAGAGAAGTCACCCGACTCCGTGCCCGTGCGAGGGGGGCAGCGGCCCCGTCTGCACCCTTGTTCCTGTGTGTTTCCCGTGAGTGGCCGCTGGTCCTCCTGTTCCCTCGGCTCCTGCATCTTCCAGAGATGTGTCCCCGGAGGGAGGGCCTCATCCTCTGCCTCTCAAAACCCAGGCAGGCTCTGGGGTTTGTGCTGCGCCAGCCAGGCTGGGGAGGCGTCTTGGGGAGAGAAATTGGGAGCCGGAAAGTGGGGTCACAACTCAGAGAACAAGGCCATCCCGCTCCGCCTGGCCGGCTCGTGTCCCTTTTTCACAGAGTCCCTCCTGACTGTAGCTCTGGTTGTAGTGCATCCTCGAGACCCAGAGGACACCCCCTCCCTGGGGTGCTGCCCGCCGCCTGCCTGGGGCACTCTCACCACCTCTGGACAGACAGGTGTGTGGGCAGCAACGAGCCCCCCGAATCATGGTAGGTAGGGTTCAGCGTTGGGCTGAGGTGGACGGAGTCCCTGGGAAGACGGGACCCCAGGGAGGTGGAGGGAGCAGAGAGGAGGCTCCCACTGCCCACGTTTACACTGCTGACCTCACCTTCTGTTTTGGGAGAGGGTTTGAGACCTCACCCCGGGTGACCAACTCGGCTGTTTTTCCCAGGACAGTCCCGGTTTTATTATAAATGGAGGCAGGTCATCCCGCTAACCTCCATCAAAGACGCGAGGCCGGACGGTGGACAGAGGGGAGGGGCTCAGAGACGACTTAGAATGGGGGGGGAGGGGCTGGGATGGAAGAAAGGGCTGCAGGGGGGCCCGGGGCGTGGCCGGCTGTTCTGCATCCCCACCCTGGCAGAGAACCTGGGAACCGTCTCCGGGAATGAAACTGTACCCAGCGTGACACACGTGCACACATGGAAATGCAGAGCTGTGTGAACATGTGCACATACGTGTTCACACACATACACACACGCTCACACACACAGGGGTTCCGGGTTCCATCCCCGGCCAGGGCACATGCAGAACGGATGAATGCATGCATCAGTGAGCAGCAGATCCTCTCTCTCTCTCTCTCCCTCCCTCTTTCTCTCTCTCTCTCTCCCTCTCTCCCTCTCTCTCTCTCCCTCCCTCTTTCTCTCTCTCTCTCAAACCAATCAATCAATAAAACAGCAGAGAAGCACCGGGCAGGCTGTGGGCCAGCAGTTTGCGTGCAGAGAACCAGCCAGGCTGCGGAGCCGCGAAGGTGACAAGGACGCGAGCCGTCAGATGCCTTGTGGCCCTCGGAGAGCGTGGAGGCACCGTGTGTGTCTGGGCCGCCAAGCTCCCAGCCTGGCCGTGGCCTCTCAGGACAGCAAGGGCCACCCACATGGAACAGGGGAGACTGGGCTCACGTCAGGCCGCATCAGGGCCCCTGGGGGAGCGACCTACTGTGGGCTCATCGCTTCTGACAACACGAGGCTCGGGGGCGCAGCTCAGCTGGCTGGGGAGGCTCAGCGTGCAGACCTGCAGGCACACTGTTTCCTGAAAGCCTCCTGCTCCTGTCCCGAGGAGGGGGGGTGCAGCACTCGGTGGGGGGGTACCCCAGGAGGCCCCGAGCGGATAGAGGCCCTGGGGCAGCCCCGTGCTAATGACCGCACCTCCTGGAAATGCAGACAGAGGCCACCGGCGCCCGTGCGTCTCAATGCCACGCGCTGACCGCGGAAGAACAGACGCCTCGGTTCATTCAGAGACCCCGTCACGTGTGACTCACCGGGCGACCCCTGCTCCTCACTCGACTTCCCGCTCACGCAGCTGCGTTCCCATGCAGACTGGATACACAGATAGGAACACGTGGGCCCTGGGCCCCCAGACTGGGAACCAAACCAGCACAACCCCCGCCCTTCTTTTAACACAGGCAAAACCCCTGCAAATCAAAAGGTCACTTGGCTAATAAGTCGAGCCTCTCTGTATTTGTGGTGACGCGGGTTTTGCCCCTCTGGGGGCTCTAAGTTGACAAGTGCATCTTAACGTTCTCATTGTCCGGGGCAGGCTGCTGGAGGGACATGGTCACAGAGCATCCCGGAGTTCCCGAGTCCCCCGTGGAGGTAATTGTTTCAGAAATAATTTAATACATTGTAAATCCCTCGAGTTCCATCCCTGCAAATGGGATGCTCAAAGCGATTAAAGACTAGAAACATATCCATGAGCAAATTCACATAAATTGCTGTAATCACTCAGCGGGATTAACCGGGGCTCAGGGGCCTCCGCTCCCCATTCCCGAGCCCGGGGTTCCCTCTGTCGGCGGAGGGCGGGGTGAGGATGCTGTTTCCACCTCAGAAAACGGGACTCGTCCTTGATGAGCAGATGCCTCTTCTTTTAATGTCCCCAACCTGAAAGGGAAGGAGACATGGATATTTAATATTAAAAAAAAAATTTTTTTTATTATTGACGAGAGAGAAACATCGATTCGTCGTCCCATTTATTCATGCACTCGTTGGTTGATTCTCCTATGTGCCCGACTGGGGATGGAACCCACAACTCGGGTGTGTGGGGCTGATGCTCTGAAACCTGCTGAGCTACCCGCCCCGGGGGCCGAGACACGCGTATTTGACAGAGCAAGCGTCTGGACTGAGACACTCGTGAGCTTCCGTGTAAGGCACCACGAACTCCCTGCCGACATCGGCGTAAGTGCAGAGAAAACCCCATCTTAGGGATGAAACCGAGGAGGGCACACAGTTGGAAGCAAGGTGGCCGGCCTATGTGTCTGCTCTGAGCCCGGGCGGGCTGTCTGATGACACGATACTGGGGGCGTCTCCCTGGGGTGGCGTTCGGATGCCAAAGCCTATTACAAAAACACACACACACACACACACACAAAAAAAAAACCCGGTTTGGAGGGAGTGGATTTCATACCTGGGGGAGAACACAGGTCTCTGGGTATTAAGGGTCTAGGGCATCACTGCCAACGTGGGGCCTCACCCAGCAGACGGAAAACCTCACAGCAAACAGTTTGGTGTTTGTTTGGTTTTTTTTTTTTAAGATTTCATCTATTCATTATAGGGGGGAGGGGAGAGAGAGAAAGAGAGAGAAGGGGGGAGGATCAGGAAGCATCAACTCCCATATGTGCCTTGACCAGGCAAGCCCAGGGTTTTGAACCGGCAACCTCAGCATTTCCAGGTCGACGCTTTATCCACTGCGCCACCACAGGTCAGGCCAAACAGTTTGGTTCTGTGCAGGCACAGCCGCTGGCAGGAGGGCCACCCGGGCAGTGCGGCATCAAACCCCAGGAGTGTGAGAGGACTCAGGCCACAGGGAGGGTGTTTTAAAGAGAGGAAGAAAGGGCTGTTGTGTCTGTCCTGGGTCACCACCTTGTTCAGTAATCTGCATGCCCTCTTTTCCCACCTGGCAAGCTGGGGGTGGTGTGCTCTGGGGCCAGCAGGTATGCCCGCCGGTGAATGGAGATAAGGCGCAGGGCTTTAGCCAGGCTGCTGGCCTCTCCTGACCTGGCAAGGGACCCCTAAGGAGCTACCGACCCCAAGTACCCCTGAGCCTGGCTTCCCGGGCTCATAGCCTGGGATTGAGTGAGGCCTTGGCCAGCGAGCTGAACAAGCAGCAGCCAGGGTGACCACGTCCTTCATTCAGGTGGACGAAGGCTATGTTGGCTTCAAGACAGCCCCTGGCCTGACCTGTGGTGGCGCAGTGGATAAAGCGTCGATTTGGAAATGCTGAGGTCACCGGTTCGAAACCCTGGGCTTGCCTGGTCAAGGCACATATGGGAGTTGAAGTTTCCTGCCTCTCTCTCTCTCCCTCTCTCTCTCTCTCCCTCCCCTCCCTTCCTATCTAAACTAAATAAAATTTTTTAAAAATCTAAAAAAAAACAAAAAAAACAAAGACAGCCTCCGGCCGGAGTAGAGGGACCCAGATTTGTCTGCCACTGGCCCCCCCGGCTTGGGTGTGGCTGGCCACCACGTGGACACATGGCCACCACTGCTCAGTGGAAAGTGGACATGGCCCTTCTCGCCGCCCAGGCCCTGGCCGGACTTGGGGAACCCACGTTAAGGAGTAACAACCACAGGCCCTTTCCTGTCTGTCCAGCTCTAGAATCTACTCCCTGGATCAGCTGATTATTATTAGAAGCAAAAGGGGACAGCGGGTTTCATCTATCTGCCTTTCCGCCCTAGAGCTGCAATGTCCACTGCAGTGGCCACGAGCCACATGTGACCCCGAGCACCTGCCACGGGGCTGGTTCTAACGTGCGACACACGCTGGATTTCGAAGACCTTGTGGGGGAAGAAAAAAAAGAAGAAGAGAGTAAATCATCTCTCTAATCATTAAAAAATACTGCTGACACGTTGGCATGAGCCTATCTTGCCTGTGTTGGGATGAATAAAAGTTATCGTTAAGACGAGCAGGTAAAACTCAGGTTTGTTTTTTTTTTTTTTTTTTTTCTTTTCATTTTTCTGAAGCTGGAAAAGGGGAGAGACAGTCAGACAGACTCCCGCATGCGCCCGACCGGGATCCACCCGGCACGCCCACCAGGGGCGACGCTCTGCCCACCAGGGGGCGATGCTCTGCCCATCCTGGGTGTCGCCATGTTGCGACCAGAGCCACTCTAGCGCCTGGGGCAGAGGCCACAGAGCCATCCCCAGCGCCCAGGCCATCTTTTGCTCCAATGGAGCCTTGGCTGCGGGAGGGGAAGAGAGAGACAGAGAGGAAGGCGCGGCGGAGGGGTGGAGAAGCAAATGGGCGCTTCTCCTATGTGCCCTGGCCGGGAATCGAACCCGGGTCCTCCACACGCTAGGCCGACGCTCCACCGCTGAGCCAACCGGCCAGGGCCAAACTCAGTTTTTTTTACTTCACGTCGTCATTTGTTCTGTGTGCCACTAGAAATGTACAATTCCACAGGGGGCGGGCACTCTCTTCCTAGCGGGCGGTGCTGGTTCAGAGGGCCGTGGCCAACATCCCGGTGCTGGAGGCACGCCCGTCTCACCCAAGACGGAGCAAAGAACGAGCCTGCGAGAAGGCCCTCTCCAATCCGGGGAGTGCACGAAGCTCTCCCCGCCACCCCTTGAGCGGTGCCAGGGGAAGTGTGAGCTCGGGTGGGCAGGGGCATAGTGGGTCCCTGAAAGCCCACCCATAGCCATGCCCAGCAGTACCCGTAAAACAGCCCTCGAGCCGCCAAGCCCAGAGCCCCCAGTCGATGTCCCCAGAGGGTCTCGAGCATGAAACAGGCGCCTCTGGGTGGCACAGGGACCTAGGAGGGCCGGGTTCTTCATGCTGATCAAGTCCTCCGGTGTCTGGGTTGTCCTGCACTGCGGAGTCTCTGCTCACACTTGGGAGAGGCCGATGGCATGTATACTGATGGGCCAGCTCACTTGATTGGCAGCTCTGTTGAGAAACCCTACCTCATTTCACTTTGAAAATCGATCCGCTCACCCCCCAGTGAAAGGCACGCCGGCACCAGCTGGGGACGTAGATAAGCAGCTTTGCAACTTTGAAAAGTTTTAATTTGATTTAACTTCCACTTCAAGTTATTAAAAAGCTCTATGATTAGTTAAACTGGTTCTCTTAAAAATTGTCATTGATTTTTTTTTTTTACCCGAGAGATATTTTCCTTTGCCTTTTCTGATTATTTCCACGTATCTGTTGCTCACAGATCGCGACCTCCACACCTCGGAGACGTTATTTACACTCTGATTCCGAAGCACGCCGTCCACGCCGACCCAGTGAGCTGAACACTGAGATTATGGCGAGCTGTCACAAATGAACACTAACTTTGACATTAGAATGTGGTCATATCTAAACAAATCACGTTGAAATCAAACACTGTATTCTGAACACAAATGATGTCCTAAACGTGTGTGGTCTTAACCAGCATAAGCAATTCTGTGTCAGGTTATAAGTAATTTGTAAAGTGGACCGACCGGGATCCCTCTGAAATGACCCCCCACCGCAGGGAATGATGACCTTGAGCTAGCTAGTTGTCCGTCTTCAGTTACCTAGCGGGGCTTGGAAACGTTGATTCCAACGCGTAGCTCTCTGAGTGTGCAAAACTAATAAACTTGTCTGTTAGGGGTGGGGGGTAGGGGAAGACAATGAAAAGAAAATGAAGATCGAAATGAGCAGAAACCAGTATTAAGCATACGTCTTTATGAATAAGACTTGAACCACACACTTCGCTTTGCAAATATAAAAGAGCCTTTGAAATGTACTAATTAAAGCTAAATGCTGTAGACAGGCGGTTTTCTGGGGCGGCGGTCCTCTCTCCATTAGCGCAGCGTTTAACGACAGCTGAGAAAATTGGGTTAATAAAGCCAGATATTGTAGCAGAGCCGCTCAGGCACAAACGGGGCGGGCAGCGCCGTCCCCGGACGCCCCCAGGGCTGCGTGCCGACGTGGCACTCGATGGTGGCAGAATTCTGAGCTGGACACCCACAGAAGAGAAGCAGGCGCCCCTCACCTACCGCACCTGTCCGGGCTCGAGGCCCCCACCAGCAGCGTACTCACCCGTGTCCGGCCTCCTCCCCCCTACAACGTGGGGAAGGTGGCCCGGAGGGGGCTCTGCCCGGCCCCCCGAGCTACACCGGGTCCTCTCTTCACACCCTACGGCCAAGTGGAGGCGCAGGCGCTGCGGACTCCTCTTCCGTGCCGCGGCCTTGGAGCGGAGGGGGCGCCGCCGTCTTCATCCAACTCCACCACGACCGCCCCGGGGAGGGCGATTCCGCGGGACTGGGAATGTCTGGGGGTCCAGGGGCGGTTTAGTTTAGGGAACAAATTCCACAGGCTTGGAGGCCGCGGGCGTCGGCGTCTCCTCACCACTAGAGGTAAGCACCTCAAGTTAGGCAAGAAAATAAACATAAGCGCGGACTTGGGAAAACCGAAAAGCCGTTACTCAGCCCTTCCTGGGTCGGAAGACCAGCTCCTTTGCAAACGACAGTCGCGGGGCCAAACTGGGGCACAGCGATCGAGGGGCGCGCAGGGCCGTGGAGCCGGCAGAGGCGGGAGTCGCCCAGCGCCGCGCGTCTTCGGGGTCACGCTCATCCAGAGAGCGGCCCCGCAGTTCGGCAAGAAAGGCAGACCCGGGGAACGAGGACGCGCGCTAATACGAGGGCCACGACCCACTGAACAGGGTATACTCTCTGTCCCCGCGTTCCGCGAGTCCCGGGCTGCTGCCCGGAAGGGAAGGGCCGTTTCCCCCGGGCCGCGCCAGTCCCCGCTCCCGCTGTAGCCTGGTCTTCTTTCCGAAGCTGAGCCCCGAGGCCCGAGGGGCGTTGGGAGGGTGCCCAATGGACGCTTCGGACCCCAGGCGTGGATTCCAGGGCCCCCACTCAAAGCTCAATCCCGGTCCAGACGGGCTTTGCGTTTCCCGTTGCCCCAAGCCGTTCAGCGCGCAACCCGCTGGGAGCAAGGTCGGGGTCCGGGCGGGGCGGGCGACACAGTCATCGTGGGCAATGTGAAATGGAGGACGCGTGCGGAAGAAGGGGGTGGCCCAGGGTTCTTACAGCTTCTCGTTACAGTGTTTGCAAAGCGCCGAGGGAGTCCCGGAGAAGGCGGCGCACTTGTCTGGGCAGGGAAGCGCGGCGCCCGCAGTGAAGGGGTAAATCGCGGCCTGGCCGAAGGGCGCCAGGGGCGCGGCGGCCGCCGGCGCGCCCAGGCCCTGGCCCTGGTTGAGGAAGGCCACGAGGCGCCGCATCTCGTCCAGGGCCTGCGCCTGCATGAGGATGTAGTTCTTGGCGAGCAGCAGCGTGGCGATCTTGGAGAGCTTGCGCACCGACGGGCTGTGCGCGTAGGGGATGACGGCGCGCAGCCCGTCCAGGGCGTCGTTCAGGTCGTGCATGCGCCGCCGCTCGCGCGCGTTGATGCTGAGCCGCAGCGAGCGCTGCTCCCGGGGCCGCCGCCGCCCGTCCGCCGCGCCCCCCGGCCCGCGCCGCCGCCGCCGCCGCTGCTCGAAGGCTTCGTCCTCGTCGCCGCTCTGCTCCCCGCAGCTCTCGGCCGCCGCAGCCGGACTGCGGGACGCGGGCGTCGCGGGGAGGTCGCCGCCCAGGTCCGGCGCGCTGTAGCCACGGGCTGCCTCGGGCCCCCGGGCCGCCCCGAGGGCGAAGCCCGCTGCCGCCGCCGCCGCGTAGCTGTGGCTCAGCGCCAGGTACGCGTCCCCCGACAGTGACTTGAGCTCGGCCATGGCCACGCCGCCGGGGCCCGCCCAAACCGGCCGCTGTCCCCGCCGATGCGCTGCTCCCGGCTCCGCGCGTCCGTCCGGCTCTCTGTCGGCCCCCGAGCCTCGGCGCTCGGGCCCCTCCGCCCGCCTCGGCCCCGCCTTCGGCTCCTCCCTCTCCTCTCTCCTGCTCCGCCGGGCGCGCGGGGCCGGGCCCGGGGCGGGCTCTAGCGCCCACTGGCCCCACTCCCTGTTTGAAGGTGCCGAGGCGCCGCCGCCGGGGACTCTGCGTTTGTCCAATCAGAGCGTACCTGGTGACCGCCTCTTCCCGAGCCGGGCTACACCTGCGGTGCAGAGCGACCCGCAAGGGTGCAGGGGTGCGGGGGTGCGGGGTGGGGGTGGGGTGGGTGCGGGGGTGCGGGGTGGGGGTGGGGGTGGGTGCGGGGGTGGGGGTGGGGTGCGGGGCTGGGGGTGGGTTCAGGGATGGAGCGCGCTGCAGGTCTGGATGGAGACGGGTGAGGGGCGGCGGGACCCGCGAGCGCTTTCCTCCTTCTCGGCTGCTGCCTCCTGCCACCCGCGAGGGTTGCCACCTCAAAACACTCCGGTCCCACGTGGTCCTTGGTCCCTCTTGCAGGCCCCGCCAGGGCGTCTTGGGCTCCCCGCTGCCGCACAGCCGGGTCACCCGAGGGCAAACCGCGCGCTCCTGAGACTGTGCAATCGCCGAAGGTCTTCAGGGAGACATGTTCAATTAATTATGTGGTCAGGGGGCGTGGGGACACTTCCTCCTGGGTGTCCCTCCAGGCCTGGCAGAGTTGTGCGGGGTGAAAGGGGACCCGGAGAGAGGTGGGCCAAGCCCACAGGTACCCTCATGCCAACACCAGCGGTGGGGGCTGAAGGGTGGGGGCCTCCTACCTGGGGGACTCAGGACTGCGTGTTGGGACCAGGGTTGAAGGGGAGGGTACGCTGTGAACAAACTGAGCGCCGGACATCTGACCCCCTCAGGGAGGTAGGTATCCAGCAGGCACTTGTAGGGACGTGGACGTGTTAGGTGGGGGTCAGTTGAGGCCGCAGGCACGATGAGATTGATTTTTAATATATCGTCTGGAGCAGAGTCTGGCCGTGGCGGCAGGTCCTTAACATTCGAGGAGATTAAATTAAAGCCAGCATGTGGTCCCAGCCCAGGGATCCTCATGTGGTTAGTGCCCCCGCAGACCTGCCCATGGGGATGTCTAAACTCCTGGCCAGCAAGCAAAAGTTCTGGGCCAGTCTCCGAATGGCCAGGTAACCAAGAACCTTCAAGAGCTCAGAGAGGGGCTGGAGGCAGGGGTGGTGTGGGGATCGTGGGGACATGGAAGACCCACCTGCGCGTGTTGGGAAACCAGGCACACAGATCCTGAAAACGCAGGGGCCCCTTCGTTTTTGGTCCGATGCCGCCACCTGCTGGCTGCCTGGGAGATCGCGCGCGCGCCACCCGTGAGCGCCGGGAACAGCCCCGGGGACCCTGCAGACGCAGTGCGAGCAGCTGGAACCTGTCTGTTGCTGGTTCTCATTCCCTTGGCGCCCGTGTTCTTGCACAGACGATTTTGTACGTGGTTGAGGAGAGATATTAATAATACACGGAAAATTAAAAAGGATCCAGGCCAGGCACCCAACAATGGCCTGTGGCGCTGTTAAAAGGACGCGAGCGGTGTTGGTTAGGAACAAGTTTGGTGGCCGGAGTCTTGGGGGGGGGGGGGAGTGGAATGTCAGCAGGAGAGCCGCCCAGATAGCACGCAGGACTTTTCCGTTGTGACCACCCTGTCCCTGGTCCTTCTAGTGAAAGGGATGGTGTCAGCCAGACAAACATTTTTCCTGCCAACTCAAGCTCTGCTCAATTAGGAGGGAAAGACCAGCGGAGGTTGAGAAGACGAAGGCCGTGTGTGTGTGTGTGTGTGTGTGTGTGTGCGCGCGCGCGCGCCCAAGACAACCGAACCTTCCAACGCGTGCACGGGAGGGCCGCCGGGAGGCGGTGCGGCTCGTGGTCCTGGACGAGCCGGTTCTTGGCGGGCGGCGCCACCTCGTGGACATGGAAGACAATTACAGCCGGTTCCGCCCCAAGTTTCCAAACGAAGCAAAGGTGATGAAGTGACTTACAAACAGGGTAAGACCGCAGAATTACTTCACGTTTTCCGCCTCGGGTGCGGCTCTAGAGCGATGGGAAGGTCAGCATGGCCTCGAGATGTCAATCCGTGCGAAAGACGGCCGCTCCTCGCACGCAAACACACGCATCTCCCAATGAGACCGACTCAGCTTTGCAGACTCACAGGGAACGCACCCCTGGGACCCCGGCGGGCCCGCGGGGCGTCTCTCGTGTCACCCCGCCTTGGGGCACTGGCAGCATCCGCATGGTGTCATCACGGGGTCAACAGCTGGCAGGGCCCTGCGGGAGGGAACCTCCACTTTCCTGTAGCGAGAGGTTCAGTCAATAAGAGATTTGATGCAATTGTTAGTAAGGTTCCTGTTTTTGGATCCCCCCACCCTACCCCCACCCCGAGTCACGTGATAGATTTGAAACTGTTTGTCGGCCCTGGCCAGTTGGCTCAGTGGTAGAGCATCAGTCCGGTGTGTGGAAGTCCTGGGTTCGATTCCCAGTCAGGGCACACAGGAGAAGCACCCATCTGCTTCTGTTCCTGCTCCCTCCCCGCCCCCAGCTGCCCCGTTCAGGCTTCTGGGCAGTGGGGCACAGATGCCCAGAGTCCCTCACGGGAGGGACGGCACCCTGGGGAGCCTAAGACAGGGCTCCTCACCCTCACTGTCCCGCCCTGCACGGCCGGCTTTGTGTGTTAGCAGCTTAATTGACATATAATTCACGTTCTGCACAAGTCGCCTGTTTTAAAGTGTGCAATTCAGTGGCGTGTAGCACGTCCACACGTTGTGCAACCCCCAATCCATTCCGGAACCTTCTCATCACCCCCAAAGGAGATTCAACCCCCTTTAGCCGCCCCTCCTTGTCCCCAGCTCCGGCACCCTCCCATCCAGCTCTCTGTGTCTGCGTTCGCCTGGTTGGGACGTTCCATGTAAGTGGAGCATGTGACCTTCTGTGTCTGGACAACGTGTCTTTTGAGCAATCTCAACATTTTCCAGAGGATTCCAGGGGGCCCTGCCTACCCCTCACCCCTAGCAGTTAATAATATGGTCATCCACCCGGCCACTGCCTGGTGATGCTAATTGACACTACTGTTCATCCCTCCTTTTCCCTTTGAGGCAGAAGGGTCGTTCCTGTGGGGGGGACGCTGTGTTCATTGCTTTCCTAATTTCACAGTGTGCCCCCTCTCATTGGGCAACTCTCTTCCCCTTTGAAGAGAGGGGACTCGGAGGTTGGCTGGGGGGGGGAGGGGAGGCGTGGTGCTGGGCAGCTGGCCCACCCTGGGAGAGAGAGTGAATTAAGCGGCTGGTGTGGACGCTGGGTTGCGGTCTGATCGGCGAAGGGCGAAGGGCGCTGGAGTGGCCAGCACCTCGCAGCCCCGCGCGCACCCACTCCCTGGTCTCTCCGCCGCCAGGTTGCCCTAATGCGGCATGAAATTAAAGCCCATGGTACTGACGGCAGGACCTCCATTTTTCTTCTCTGTCCTCATCTTCCTGTTATAAAGATGGGGAAGGAGATGACCCTCTGGAGCTGCCCACTCACCTTGCTGAGCCACAGTGGACTTGGCCCACATCACCGCCCACGCCACCGCCCACGCCAGGGCGCAGTGGGGTGTGGGGGAGCTGCCCTCATGCTGCTTGTGCCCCCAACCTCCCCACAGCTTCTCCCCTTGGTGCTCTGCTCTGGGGGGCCCTGGACCAAGGGCCTCAGACACCTGCCAGGTGTGGGGCGGGTTGGAGGTAGGGGGGACACAGCAGAGCTCAGTGCAGACGCAGGGCCAGGCCTGAGTGGGCTCCTTTCAGCCTGTCCTGGGGTGGGGTGGGGGGTGCCGCTCCAGGGAGGGGATGCCCTCATTTTCTAAAAAAAATTATTTTTATTTAATATTTTTTACAGAGACAGAGAGTGAGTCAGAGAGAGGGATAGACAGGGACAGACAGACAGGAACGGAGAGAGATGAGAAGCATCAATCATTAGTTTTTCGTTGTGCGTTGCAACACCTTAGTTGTTCATTGATTGCTTTCTCGTATGTGCCTTGACTGCGGGCCTTCAGCAGACCGAGTGACCCCTTGCTCGAGCCAGCAACCTTGGGTCCAAGCTGGTGGGCTTTTTGCTCAAACCAGATGAACCCGCACTCAAGCTGGCGACCTCGGGGTCTCGAACCTGGGTCCTCTGCATCCCAGTCCGACGCTCTATCCACTGCGCCACCGCCTGGTCAGGCAATGCCCTCATTTTTAAAGTGACTTCTGTACGTTTCAGATGCTCAGTCCCCAGAACAGACAGGAAACCCACTGGACGCAAGGTGCCGTCCCCACTGTGACCACAGGGAGGTCTGAGAAGGAGCCCCCGGAGAGACACCCTGTTTCTCTGCTTGTGACACTGTCTTCCATGCCTGGACGCTTCAGGTCATGACCTCTGCCCCCTCTGAGACTCTCAAGTCTCGAGCCTCATTCTGCAAACCCCAGGCCTGCCCGGGGCCCCTGCCCCCCCCCCAGCCCATAAGGGGGTCACAGGATGCGTTCAGACCCCGTCCCCCACACACGTCCCCTGGACACGTGCCCTGGGAGGGGGCTGCAGCATTCTGAGCTCTCTGCCAGGTGGCGGGGTCTGTTGGGGCAAATACTCTCCACAGCAGCTCCCACGCCTCTCGTTTGAGGTTATTGACTAACGATTTCCCCCGCGGTCCCGTGGGGAGCCCGCGAGCCTTCCACACAGAGGCGTGAGGAGGGAACATAAATATTTCATCGACAGGGCCCGCGAGGGGAGAAAAGAAACAGTTGCACTCTCAATGAAGTGCCGGCTTCCCACCAGAGGGCCCGAGGGGGCGTGGGGGAGGACGCCTTCCGATGTTTTTTGTTTTCTTTTCTTTTCTTCATCCTGTTAAGGTGAAATCTTAAATGGTGACGCTTGCAGCTGTGTTGGGAGCAGGCTGGGTTGCAGCTGAATCGGGGCTGGGGACAGAAACTCAGGTGCTCACCGTGACGAGAGGAGGGCGCATCGGACGGACGGGGCCTGCACTGGGGCGCCCGCTCTGCCACCCAGCCCGTGGCCTGGGGAAAACACCCAGGGAGACAGGAGCGCCCAGGGCAGCACTGACCGCTGGCCCCGGCCCCCTGAGCGGGGTGACATCTGCTAACGTTTAACCCTCAGGTTCGAGGACCTGGCCCCCCGAGAGGGGTTCCACCGTGCATGTAGACAGAGCCCTCAGGGCTGGGCACTGGCTTCCCGCCTGGCGTGGGTGCCCCTCAGCCTGGTGGGGCCACAGGGGGCTCTCTGACCGAGTCCTGTGATCCTGCCGGACACCTGCCGGCTGGTTCAGGCGAGGTCGCTGCTCCTTGTCACGTCACGAAAGCCACACGCTTCTCAGGGCCAAGCCGCGCGGTGTCTGCTGTCCTGTTTGTCTCATCTTCGGGGGTCACAGCCCCTGATGGTCAGCATGAAAGAGTCCTCACTGTCAGAGTCAGAGGCACACGGGAACTGTGACCAGTGCTGGGAAGACGCTGGGTGTCTGGGAGCTAGGCCAATGGGGCCTGAGCAGTCAGGGCGGCTCCCACAGGAGGGGACACTCGAGTCAGGGGGTCAGGGGAACCAGTGACCACTAACCTGGTGGGGCGCTGGTTCCTGTGCCTGGACTAGGTCGGTGGGAAGGGACCTGGGGGACAATGTGGGAAGGCGGGGCGGGACCCTCGTCAGTGGCCTGGTGGGGGCAAGGGGACAGAGAAGGAGGCTCACCTGTCCCAGTGACAGGAGCTGAGCCTGGGCCCCTCCAGCTCCATCCTGTCCTCCCCTCGCTGAGCTTGGGCCTCTTGTCTTCGTGGTGGGATGGTAGCCCGGGGCCTCGCAGGGTTGACCTGGAGAATGAACCCCTTTGTACAGATCGGCTCGTGGCAGGCACCCAGTGTGTGTGCTGGTCCTGTGTGATGTCACTGGGACTCCAGACGAGACGCAGCGGCCAGATGGAAGGGAACCTGGCCTGGCCGGTCATTCTCTCGGTGAACTGTGTGTGGGCTCCCCGCATGGGCTGTTCAGAGAAGCTGGTGACCAGGTGGTGGAGCCCACACTGGCCTGGGGGACAGGAGGGCAGGGACCATCGAGGGGTCCGGGTTTGTGTCCTCTGGAGAGCTGGTCCCATGGCCGAGTGGCTTCCATGCTCTTGGTCACAAATAGAAGTCCGCAGACAGGGAGGGGGCCGACCTGCTGTCTCCTGGGGAGGGGGGCGTGAGGGCGGGGCTGGGGACAGAAACTCAGGTGCTCACTGTGATGAGAGGAGGGAGCATCGAATGGACTGGGTCTGCACTGCGGTGCCCACTCTGCCACCCAGCCCGTGGCCTGGAGAAAACACCCAGGGAGACAGGAGCGCCCAGGGCTGGCCCTGCAGGACGGGGAGGCTGCGGCCTGCCTGGCTCCCCTGGTGGCTTCGGGGCCATCGTGCTGCCCACCGAGCCAGCAGGGACGTGGTGCGGCTGGGCGGGTGCTTCAGGGACGCAAACCGAGGCCTGGGGAGGTGCCCCTTGTCCGAGTGGCACTTCATTGTGGGACCCCCGACTCTGGGTCCCTGAGGACCCCTTGAAATCAATTGTCCTGCCTTTAGCAGCCTCAGCTGCCCACAGACTCAGGCTGCTGGGAAAGGCCACTGGATCGGACGCCCAGGCGTACGTGTCACCTTGTTATTTACGAAGTGTTTAACAAGCACAGCGCCATCATCACAGGCCGTGGGCGTTCGAATGTGGTCATGGGCAGGCAGGAGACAGGCGAACCGAAACGCCCTCCCCGCCGTCTCTCTGGGCGACGCCCATGCCGTGTGGCACTGGCCCACCCCGTTCCGGGAAGGAATGGTCCCGCAGCAGAGCTGGTGATGGCCACATCTGGACCTTGTCTGTCACGCGCCCTCCCTGGGGGGGGGGGGCTCAGGCGCCAGAGGGCATCCTGCGTCCTGTCAGGGCAGACGATGTCTCCACCGCCACCGTGGACGCGGTGGACTCAAGCAGGCCCAAGTGGAGCTCAGAAGTGGGATCTGAAAAACAAAGAATTTGGGGGTGGGTGGGGGGTGCAGTTTGGGGTCAAGTCCTGGATCTTTTGTTTTTGAGAATAAAATTCCACAATTAGAAACAAAACCAGGGAGAGAAACAAAGCACGTTGAAACGGGAGCAAGCGCTACGGCCCCCAGCCCCAGAGCGAGACCCCTGAGGATGGGCCGGCTGCAGCTGGACGTCTGTGGACACCGAGTGCTCCCCGTGGGACACGCGGGTGGGTCATGGGTCGCCACACGCAGGAGCTCCGCTGACACTGTGTCCTAATGGAACACTCAGGCCTGGGCTCTGTGTCCCCCCCCACCCAACTGCACTGGGCTGAGGCAGGTGTCTCCACCACGGGGTCCCAGACTTCACATGCCCCTCCTGTCCAAGGGGGCGTCTGAGGCTTACTTTTGGGAGTGGATTAAGAGGGCTGAGTACCTCATTGTCATCTGAGAATTTCTGGGGAGGAGAGGTCCCCTCTGTTCTTTTTTGGGCTTTCTCAGTCCCCCCCCTCCTCGTTTCTTTTGTGAGTTTTCATTGTCTAAAACAGGGGTCGGGAAACTTTTTGGCTGAGAGAGCCATGAACGCCACATATTTTAAAATGTAATTCCATGAGAGCCATACAATGACCCGTGTACGTTAAGCATTATTCAATAAAAATTTGGTGTTGTCCCGGAGGACAGCTGTGATTGGCTCCAGCCACCCGTAGCCATGAACATGAACGTTAGGAAATAAATGGATTGTAATACATGAGAATGTTTTATATTTTTAACATTATTTTTTTAAATATTTTATTTATTGATTTTTTTTTTAGAGAGAGAGGAGTGAGAGAGAGACAGAGAGAGAGAGAGAGAGAGAAGGGGGAGGAGCAGGAAGCATCAACTCCCATATGTGCCTTGACCAGGCAAGCCCAAGGTTTCGAACCGGCGACCTCAGAGTTCAAGGTTGACACTTTATCTCACTGCGCCACCACAGGTCAGGCCAACATTATTTTTTTTAACTAAAGATTTGTCTGTGAGCCAGATGCAGCCATCAAAAGAGCCACACCTGGCTCGTGAGCCATAGGTTCCCGACCCCTGGTCTAAAAGTTCACAAATGGGATATTTTGCTGCCAGGAGAGAGAAGGGAGCAGAGGATGTCTGTGTGTGAAGTGGGGAGAGAACAGGGGGAGGGAGAGAGAGGAGGCAGGCAGCCCCTCTGGTCTGAACTCCGGGAAGGGCTGTCACCACAGGCTGAGGGGTCACTGAGAAGTGACAGGGGAC